>NC_135806.1:70627501-70927501 GCF_964213995.1 Mustelus asterias
ACAAGACAAGAATTTGTTACCCATCCCTAATTGCCGTGAACCCAGTGGCTTGCTAGTCCGCATTTCAGAGGGCAGTTAAGAGTCAACCATTTTGTTGTGGGTCTGGAGTCACATGTGGGCCTGATTTGGTCAGGATGTCGAATTTCCTCCCCTGAGGGTGTATTAGTGAATCAGATGGGTTTTTACCACAATCTGGTAGTTTCATGCTCATCATTAGGACCAAAGTGGACACGTATGTATGTGTGGAACCGCAGACAATGGTCGAGATTCTCAATGAATATTACTCCTCTGTGTTTACCGTGGAGAAAGACATGAAGACTTGGGAACCTGGGAAAGTTAGTGGCAATATATTGGGGACAGTTCGCATTACAGTAGTGGAGGTAATGGACATACTAAAATGTATGAAGGTGGATAAATCTCCTGGCCCTGACCAGGTATATCCAAAAACAGTGTGTGAGGCTAGAGAAGAAATTGTGGGAGCCCTGGCTGAGATATTTGCATCATAGTTAGCCATGTGAGGTACCAGAAAACTGGAGGGTAGCAAATTTAAGAAGGGCTACAAAGAAAAACCTGGGAATTATAGACCGGTAAGCCTAACATCTCTGGTGAGTAAGTTACTGGAGAGGATTCTGAGGGATAAGATATACAAGCATTTGGAAAGACAGAGTTTGATTAGAAGTAGTCAACACGGCTTTGTGCATGGGAGATCATGCCTTACAAATTTGTTTATGTTCTTTGATGAAGTGACTAGGAAGGTTAATGAGGTCAGTGCAATAGACATAGTCTATATGGACTTCAGTAAGGCCTTTGATAAAGTTCCTCATGGTAGGCTGCTCTGGAAGGTTAGAAATCATGGACTCCAGGGGGAGCTGGCAACTTGGATACACATTTGGCTTGATGGTTAGAAACAGAGAGTAATGGTGGAAAGATGCTTGTCGGACTGGAGGCCTGTGACTAGTGGTGTGCCTCAGGGCCTAGTGTTGGGCCCATTGCTGTTTGTTATCTATACCGACGATTTGGATGAGAATGTACAAGGCATGATCAGTAAGTTTGCAGATGACACTAAAACAGGTGGTATTGTAGACAGTAAGGAAGGCTATTAAAAATTGCAGCAGGATCTTGATCAGCTGAGGAAGTGGGCCGGGAAAGGCAAATGGAGTTCAATACAGAAAAGTGTGAGGTGTTGCATTTTGGAAAATCAATCAAGGTAGAACTTTCACGGTGAATGGTAGGACCTTAGGGAGCATCGTGGAACAGAGGGACCTTGGAGTTCAGGTGTACAGTTCTCCAAAGGTGGAGTAACAGGTAGATAGGGCAGTGAAGAAGGCTTTTGGCATGCTGGCCTTCATCAGTCAGGGCATCGAGTATAGAAGTTGGGAAGTTATGTTGCAGTTGTACAGGATGTTGGTGAGGCCACACCTGTAGTATTGTGTTCAATTTTGGTCGCCTTGCTATAGGAAAGATGTTATTATGCTGGAGGGGGTGCAGAAGAGATTCACAAGGATGTTGCCAGGACTCAAGGGACTGAGTTTTAGGAAGAGATTGGACATGCTAGGACATTTTTCTTTGGAGTATAGGAGACTGAGGGGTGATCTTATAGAGGTGTATAAGATCATGAGAGCTATGGATAGGATGAATGCACTCAGTCTTTTTCCCAGGGTTGGGGAATCAGGAACTAGAGGACATACGTTTAAGTTAAGAGGGGAAAGAATTAATGGGAACCTGAGGAGCAACTTTTTATACAGAGTGTGGAACGTATGTGGAATGAGCTGCCGAAGGAAGTGGTTGAGGCAGGGACATTGACAACATTTAAAAGGCATTTGGACAGATACATGGATAGGAAAGGTTTCGAGGGATATGGGCCAAATGCAGGCAAATGGGGTTAGCTTAGATGGGCATTTTGGTCGGCATGGACCAGTTTGGGCCGAAGGCTTGTCTCCGTGCCGTAGATTCTATGATTACTGAGACTAGCTTTATAATTGCAGATTTGCTAATTGGAATTCCACCAGCTGCCATGATGGGATTTCAACCCATGTTCTCAGAGCATTAGCCTGAATCTCTGGATTACCACTCCAGCATTACACCACCATCTCCCCTGAGGTGATAACACAAAATGGGTATGTTGGGGTGATAATACAAAATAGGCTCACAATGGAGATCAATATCAAGCACTGCATATCACAGATAACCATGCTGTCCATTTTGTTCAATTTAAAACTGAGTTGACCAGCAGGGGTGGACCATTCATTTCCTGAACTAGTTCCATCATTGAATTAGATCAAGATTGATATATCTTTTGTTTATTCATTCGTGATGTGGACATTGCTGACAAAGCCAACATTTATTACCAATCCCTAATTGCCTTTGAGGAGGTGATTACAAGCAGCAGTTCAGAATTCAAAATGTATGAGCAAACATAGCTCCTTTATTACAAGAGTATCTTTATACTCTCTGCTTCTATTAGCGGACTCCCTTTCTTGATACAATTCTGTATGGCAGTTTCAAAACACTACAACACTACACTTAAGTAGGTTGTGACTATCTGATCATCTTAGATTGATAGATAGATAGACAGACAGACACAGACTAGGATCCGAGCCTTAGAATAAAGGGATGATTTTTTAGAACCGAGATGAGGAGGAATTTCTTCAGCCAGAGGGTGTTGAATCCATTGAATTCATTGCCACAGAAGGCTGTGGAGACCAGGTCATTGAGTATATTTAAGACAGAGATAGATAGGTTCTTGATTGATAAGGGGATCAAAGGTTACGAGGAAAAGGTGAGAGAATGGGGTTGAGAACCTTATCAGCCATGATTGAATGGTGGAGCAGACTCGATGGCCAAATAGCCTAATTCTGCTCCTATATTTTATGGTTTTATGGTCTTATCTATCTCCACTAGCTTCCTCCCTTCCACTGGCCCATCTAACCAAATTTTCTTTAATAGTCTGTCTTGCACTAGCCATGAACTCACATCTTTCTCTAGTCACTCTCCCATGTCTCGTCATGCTCTCTCTGAGCATATCGTGTCTCTGAGACACACCTCCTGCTCCCTCAGCCCTATTACCACTAAACTGCAGGCCACCCAACTTCCTCATGTTACCAGATATTGTTAATGGTTCTGCCTCTTCGGGTCTTGTCCCTCTCTTTGTTAAAATCTCTCATCAAAACCCCTCTTCTCAGAAGCCAGCGCTTGACCCCATCATCCTTGCAAACTATCATCTCCAGGTTCCCTTTCCTCTCAAAAGTCCTTCAGCATGTTGTGGCTTCCAAAATTCAGTCCCAGCTTTCTTGGAACTCAATAGTCCCTGCCATAGTGTGAAATAACTCTTACTAAAATCACAAATGACAAAGGTGAACCTTCCATCTTCATCTTTCTCAACTTGTTTGTAGCCTTTGACACAGTTGATACCATCCTCCTCCAGCAACTTCCTTCTTTTGACAGGCTGGGTGGACTGCTCTCATCTGGTTCCATTCTTATCTATCTGATCGTAGATAGAGTTACTTTGGTGTCCTCCAAACAACTTGAGCCCCACCTGTTTCACATCTATATGCTGCTCCTTGGCAACATCATCCAAAAGGAAATAGTTAATTTTCACATGTATGCTGACACTACCTCACCACCTATCTCACCACTGCAGCCAGTACTGGATGAGCAGAAATGTCTTCCAATTAAATATTAGGAAGACTGAAACCATTGATTATGGTCCCCAGACTCCATTCTAAACTCTGTTCCTTAGCTATTGGCCTTACCATTCCTCTCACTGGCAGCTGTCTGAGGTTAAACCAATCTGTTCACAGCTTTGATGTCACATTTGACCCCGAATGGGTGCCATCACTAAGGTTGCCTATTTCTGCCTTTATAATATGGCCAAACTTCACTGCTGACTCAGTCAACTGATATTGAAACTATTATTCATGTTTTCATTACCTTTAAAATTGATCTTTCCAGCACACTCCTGGCTAGTGTCCCATATTCTACCCATCATAAATTTGAGGTCATCCAAATCTCTGCTGCCATGTCTTAACTCACACTGTTCAACAACCATCGCAGTTCTTGTGACCTACAAAGGGGCCCGATCAAGAAGTGTCTTGATTTTAAAATTGTCATTCTTGTTTTAAAATCCCTCCATGGCCTTACCTTTCCTTATCGCTGGAACCTCCCCCAGCCCACATCCCTAAAAGTTATCTGTGCTCTAATTCTGGCTTCTTGAGCATCCCCAATTTTAATAACTCCATTTTGGTGGTTGCGCCTTTAGCTATTGAGGTCCTGAGCTCTGGAATTCTTTTCCTACACATCTCCAAATAACATGTTTTCCTTTAATTCAGTCCTTAAAACCCACCTCTTTGACGAAAGTTTTGGTCATCTGACCTAATAGCTGGTATTTTACTGTTCCGCTCGTCATGGGAATCGGAGCAGGCATGGGATGGACCATGGAAAGATCTGTTGACCTTGGGCGGGATTTTCCAGTTTTGGGACGAGCGAGGCTGTAACATCTTGCCCATTATCTCCTTGTGTTGTTTAGGTAATATTTTGTTTTATAATACCCCTGTGAAGTATCTTGGAATGTTTATTACGTAAAATACACTTTATAAGTTTAAGTTGTTCTCGCTATAAACACATAAGAAGACCCTCAAAATATTTGTGATGGCAATTGTGCCATTGTTACTTCTTTAAATTCCCATCCCATGCCATTTAATTATTTTTCAAGCCATCCCTCTCATGACTCATACTCATCCCATTTCTCTCATCCCTATTTCATCCCACATCCTACCCTTTTTTCTATGTCATCTCCACTCCCATTCCACAAGGCAATCTCCCCTCCCAAGCCGTCCCCCCCCCCCACCCCCCCCCCCCCCCCAACCCCGTCCCCCTTATGGTCACCCTATGGTATTCCCCAAAGCTGCCCATAGTATTTCCTTTCCCATTCCCCACAACCAAACCCTCCAGCCCTCCAGCTGGGTAACTTTCTTATTGAGCTCCCCTTTCCTTTGTTTTCACCAATCCCACACTTCACCCTGCTGGTGCCACTACTAACCATCTCTCCCATGCCTTCACTCCACCTCTCCTATTCCTCCAGGCAGTTACTCTATTGTTGGGATCCCTTTATGTTCACTGTTCCTTTTCTCCACCAACACTCCCCACTTCCCTGCTCCCATCATGTTACTGCAACCAATCATGCATCCCACTTGCCTCAATGTGCACCAGCCTCTGCCCACCAAATCAATGCACTGACCAACCAGAAATATGGATGGGCAAAACTGCCTTTATAAATCAACTTAACTTATTGGATATTGGTAAAGGTTCACTCCACACAACATGCTGAGTAGAAGACAATGGCTGAAATTTTCCTTCCTCATCACGGTGGGACCCGCTGTGGGAGATTTGGCGGCACAGCCAATGGCCCATTGAATTTCGATAGGTCTGGACAACGGTGGTTGCAAGTTGGAAGCAAAATCCTGCCTTAAGTTGTGAATAGTAAATAGATAAAGTAAGTATCAGGGATGGTGTCACAGCTGTAGAGAAGGTGTATGCTGTGGAGGGATTGTCTACAGAGTCTCTGTGGGTGGAAGTTCGGAGTGGGAAGGGGTCGATCACTTTGCTGGGAGTTTTCTATAGGCCGCCCAATAGTGACAGGGAGGTGGAGGAGCAGATAGGGAAACAGATCCTGGAGAGTTGCAATAATAGCAGAGTTGTTGAGATGGGAGACTTTAATTTCCCAAACATAGATTGGAATATCCCTAGGGTAAGGGGATTGGATGGGGAGGAGTTTGTTAGGTGTGTTCAGGAGGGTTTCCTGACACAGCATGTGGACAAGTCTACAAGAGGAGAGGCTGTACTTGATCTGATACTGACCAATGAGCCTGGACAGGTGTCAGATCTCTCCGTGGGAGAGCATCTTGGGGATAGCGATCATAACTCTATCTCCTTTATGCTTGCATTGGAAAAAGAGAGGATCAGGCAAGCTAGGAAAGCGTTTATATGGAGTAAGGGGAAATATGAAGACATAAGGCAGCAAATTAGAGGAGTAAATTGGAAGGAGATATTCTCGGGGAAATCTTCTGAAGAGAGGTGGCAGTTTTTCAAGGAATGTCTGTCTAGGGTTCCACAGGACAATGTTCCGAGCAGACAGGGAGGAGTTGGTAGGTTAAAGGAACCGTGGTGCACAAAAGCTGTGCGGGACCTAGTCGAGAAGAAAAGGAAAGCGTACAAAAGGTTCAGAGAGCTTGGCGAAGATAGGGATCTAGATGAGTATACGGCTTGTAGGAAGGGACTAAAGAAGGAAATTAGGAGAGCCAGAAGGGGTCACGACAAGGCCTTGGCAAATTGAATTAAGGAAAACCTTAAGGCGTTCTATAAATATGTGAAGAGTAAATGATGAGACCTGAAGGAATAGGGCCTATAAAAGGTGAAGGCGGGAAAATCTGTACGGAACCAGTAGAAATGGCAGAGGTGCTTAATGAGTATTTTGCCTCGGTTTTTACAGAGGAGAAGGACATGGGTGGATGTACTGTGGGCTTGTGGTGGACTGAAAAGATTGAGTATGTGGACTTTAACAAAGAGGTTGTGCTGGAATCTTTGAATGGCATCAAGGTAGATAAGTCACCGGGTCCGGATGGGATGTACCCCAGGTTACTGTGGGAGGCGAGGGAAGAGATTGCAGAGCCTCTGGCGATGATCTTTGCATCGTCGATGGAGACGGGAGAGGTGCCGGAGGATTGCGGATGTGGTTCCTATTTTCAAGAAGGGGAATAGGGATAGCCCAGGAAATTACCAACCGGTGAGTCTAACCTCAGTGATTGGTAAGCTGATGGAGAAGATCCTGAGGGACAAGATTTATGAGCATTTAGAGAGGTTTAGTATGCTCAAGAATACTCAGCATGGCTTTGTCAAAGGCAGATCGTGCCTTACGAGCCTGGTGGAGTTCTTCGAAAATATGACTAAACACATTGACGAAGGGAAAGCGGTAGATGTGGTTTATATAGATTTTAGCAAGGCGTTTGATAAGGTCCCCCATGCAAGGCTTCTACAAAAAGTGAGAGGGCATGGGATCCAAGGGGCTGCTGCCCTGTGGATCCAGAACTGGCTTGCCCAAAGGAGGCAGAGAGTGTGTATAGATGGGTCTTTTTCTAATTGGAGGTCGGTCACCAGTGGTGTGCCCCAGGAATTTATTCTGGGACCCTTGCTGATTGTCATTTTCATAAATGACCTGGATGAGGAAGTGGAGGGATGGGTTGGTAAGTTTGCCGACGACACGAAGGTTGGTGGGGTTGTGGATAGTCTGGAGGGATGTCAGAAGTTACAGAGGGACATAGATAGGATGCAAGACTGGGCGGAGAAGTGGCAGATGGACTTCAACCCAGATAAATGCGTCGTGGTCCATTTTGGCAGGTCGAATGGGATGAAGGAGTACAATATAAAGGGAAAGACTCTTAGTACAGTAGAGGATCAGAAGGACCTTGGGGTCCGGGTCCATAGGACTCTAAAATCGGCCCCGCAGGTGGAGGAGGTGGTTAAGAAGGCGTATGGTGTGCTGGCCTTTATCAATCGAGGAATTGAGTTTAGGAGTCCGGGGATAATGATGCAGCTATATAAGACCCTCGTCAGACCCCACTTGGAGTACTGTGCTCAGTTCTGGTCACCTCATTACAGGAAGGATGTGGAAAAGATTGAAAGGGTGCAGAGGAGATTTACAAGGATGTTGCCTGGATTGAGTGGCATGCCTTATGAAGATAGGCTGAGGGAGCTCGGTCTTTTCTCCTTGGAGAGACGTAGGATGAGAGGAGACCTAACAGAGGTATATAAGATGTTGAGAGGCATAGATCGGGTGGACTCTCAGAGGCTTTTTCCCAGGGTGGAAATGGCTGCTACGAGAGGACACAGGTTTAAGGTGCTGGGGTGTAGGTACAGGGGAAATGTTAGGGGGAAGTTTTTCACACAGAGGGTGGTGGGCGAGTGGAATCGGCTGCCGTCAGTGGTGGTGGAGGCAAACTCAATAGGGTCTTTTAAGAGACTCCTGGATGAGTACATGGGACTTAATAGGATGGAGGGTTATAGGTAGGCCTAAAAGGTAGGGATATGTTCGGCACAACTTGTGGGGCCGAAGGGCCTGTTTTGTGCTGTAGTTTTCTATGTTTCTATGTATTGACTCATAGTTCTCGTTCACTGCATGATTTGTTGAATTTATTTGAGTTAGGAACCTGACTGAGCATGGTAAATAAGCTATAGATTTGCATTAAGTCCTTGATGGTATAGTCCAAAATGTGCAAAGATCCAGAAAATACGATTAATAGCTGAGGCTGGACCAACTGCATAATTCACAGCAATGTAAGATATCAGCCTTATTCCGTGGATTTTCAAAATTTAATCTGTTTCCATCATATGCACAAAAAAAATAAATATGGTGAAATAGGTGCTTATGTAAATCTGTAAGCAATCCTGTATTTGACTCCAGTCCAAACTGACAGGATGAAACTCTCTCTCTCTGCTTGTTGTAAGTACGATATGTCCAATGTGTTTGCACAGCTTCAATTCATTTCTTGTAAACCTATGCCCATAGTATGGAACAGTTCAAATTCAAGGATAACTGGGGGCATTACATTTGGAGGTAGCGAGTGTGGAAAATGAAAATGAAATATCTATTGTAGTGAAGGGACTCTTCTGTAAATTGGGGCAAATGTATTTTATGAGTTTTAATTGACTTAAACTGTGCCATACATGGGCCGGAATTCTAAAAAAAATTCAAAGTGTCGAATTCGCGTGAAAACTGGAGTAATTCACACTGATTTTTTCAGTGGGAATTCAGAGAAGAAACTCCCACACTCTGCACTGCAGAGGCGACCAGTGTGAATATCATTGAAAACTAGAGGGCGAGACCTATTCCCATTGCAGAAGCTGAAATTAGAGTGGAGAGCAGGCCACTGCGCATGCATCAATCTGCTAGCAGCGGGATGGGAGAATTGCCACCATGATCTCCACTTGATGCGTGTAATGGAAACTATTCCTTTCCCAGCACAAAATTTGTTTATATTTTTGAGCACAGAAAATATAAAACTAATGCAGAGAAATATGAAGTGATACATTTTTTGGAGGAAGAATGAAAGGAAATGCACACTAAATGGCCAATCTGTAACAGGAATAGAAGAGCAGATAAAGTTCAAATAGTTAAAGAGAGAGAAGTTGATCAAGCCATAAATTTTTTTTAAAATGGGATGGGATTTTACGGATTCGGGACCATAAAATCCTGCCTGAGGTCAACGAACCTTCCCATTGTCCGCACCTCGCCCACTCCTGTGGTGGGCGGGGCGGTAAAATTCCGGCCATGGGAAGTCAGTTTTATTCAAAGATTAAATTGAAGTATGAAAGTAGAGAGCTAATGCTAAATCTATACAACTCAATTTTTAGACTGCATTTAGAATATTGTGCCAACTTTTGCTACCTCATTTAGAAATGATGTCAAGGTGCTGGAGAGAGTGCAGAAACAATTTGCTTGGTTGAAATTTGGACTGAGAAGTTTCAATTTTGAGGGGAGAGAAGAAAGACGGGCGGGGAGGGGGAGGTGAAATTTTCCCATCCTGTCCTCCACAGGAAACGTAGCGGGTTGGGGGGGGGGAGTGGTGGGGCAGACCATGCAAGGTCCATTGACCTCGGATGGGATTTTTTGGGGTGAGTGCGGCCAGAAAATCCCTGGGATTTTTTCAATGGAATAGAATAACAGATCTAAAACCTAGAAAAAGCATTAAGATACATAAAACGTATAAATTTAAGATCAACGCCAAAATAACAAAGGGAGAGGTGGCACGATTGTTTTCATGCAAAAAGTTGTTTGTATATGGAATGCCTAGCAAGGTTGAAGAAGAATCCATAAAATGGAAATACATAAATATTTGAAAAAGAAAAACACGGAGGGGTATGGGAAAAAAACAGGAAAATTGGACTAATTTGAGAGCTCTTGAAAAAGCTGGCAGATGCATATTGGGCCAATGGCTTCATTCTATGGTTCAAAATTATATTATACAAATAATTATTATTTTAAAAGTAGCACAACCATATCTATACACTTGGAACTATATTGCTGTTCTTTCACTGTCATTGTGTCAACATCCTAGAACTCCCCTCCTAACAGTAGCCTTGACATTTATGTCACTGGTCTAGTTAACTTTCTAGTCAATAGCAATCCTCAGGATACTGATGGTAGCGTATTCAGAGATGGTAATGCCATTGAATGTCAAGGGGAAATGATTAGACCCTCTCTTGTTGGAGATGGTCCTTGCCTGATATTTGTGTGAAATGAATGTTAATTGCCACTTGTCAGTAGAGTGCTGTCCAGCAAGTAGTCAGTATATGAGGAATTGTAAATGGTACTGAACATTGTGCAATCATCAGTGGACATCTTCACTCCTCATCTTATGATGAAGCGAAGGTCATTGAGGAAGCAGCTGAAGATGGTCGAACCTAGGACACTACCCTGAGGAACTGCTGCAATGATGTCCTGGAACTGAGGTGATTGGCTTACAATAACCACAACAACCTTCTTTTGAGCTAGCTATTACTCCAACCAGTGGAGAGTTTTCTTCCTGATGTCAATTTAGCCATGATTCCTTCAATGGCAGTAACTCTCAACGCACACCGTGAGTTCAGTCTTTTTCTACATGTTTAGATCAAGGCTGTAATGAAGTCAGGAGCCATGTGGCCCTAATGGATTCCAAATGGAATGTCAGTGAGCAGCTTGTTGCAGTGTAAGTGCTGTTTGATAACATTGCTGAGACCTTCTATCACTTTGAGACTGATGGGACAATAATTGACCTGGTTGGATTTTCCCTACTTTTTGTTGTCAGGACATACCTGAGCAATTTTCCACATTGTTGAGTAGATGCAAAAGTTGTCATGTACTGCAACAGCTTGGCTAGTGGTGTGGCTAGTTATGAAGCAGAAACCTGCAGCCAGGATGTTATCAGGGCCCATAGCCTTTGCAGTGTCTCGTGCTTTCAGCCACTTCTTGATTATACATGGAGTGAATTGAAATGGCTCAAGAGTGGCATCCATGATGCTGGGGCCTCAGAAGGAGGCCAAGATGGAACATCCACTTCTGGTTGAAGATGGTTGCAAATGTGTAGCCTTGTTTTTTGCACTGATGTGTTGGGCTTCCTCATTATTGGGGATGGGGAGATTTATGGAGTCTCCCCTTTCAGTTAGTTGTTTAATTGTTGACCACCATTCACGACTGGATGTGACAGAACTACAGAGCTTTGATCTGACCCATTCGTTATGGGATCGCTTAGCTCGGCCTATCATATGTTGCTTTTGCTGTTTCTCTTGCAAGTAGCCTTGTATTGTAGCTTCACCAGCCTAATACCCTATGCTGTATCTGCATGTTCTCCTGCACTCTTCATTGGACACTTGGCTTGATGGTGATGCTAGAGTGGGGTATATGCTGAGCCATGAGGTTATGGATTGTGGTTGAATATATTTCTGCTGCTGCTGCAGATGGCCCACAGTGCCTTAAGGATGCCCAATTTTGAGATCTGTTCTGAATCTATCCCATTTAGCATGGGTAGTAATGCTACACAATACAAAGGGCGTTAATCTCAGTATGACTACGAAATCTCCTCTTAACTTTCTCTTCTCTAAAGAGAACAACTCCAGCTCCTCCAATCTATCCTCATAACTGGAGTGACCTCATCCCTGGATCCATTCTTGTAAATCTATTCTGCGCTTTCTGTAAAGATTTCACATTCTTCCTGAGGTGTGGTGCCCAGATGTGAACACAATGGAGCAGCATACTACAGAGGGGCAGATGGTTCAACCCCGTTTTGCTCCACACCAGACACAATGCATTGTGGGTGGGAAAACTAGACTGCCAGTGGGACATTTGCCCCTCCCTGAAAAGGAAGTCCTACCCTCAGGAACTGCCAGCCAATCAGATTGACCAGCAGCTCCAGCAGTGCCAAGAATGCAATAGTGGGTTCTGCCGGGACTGCAAGTAGGCCCAAGAAGAAGGTCCATGGATCCTAGAACAAAGGTAAGTCCAGTGTCTTGGGTGGGGAGACTTTGAACATGGTGTGCGGTTTGCTCATTTTACCAGCCTGACTATGTCCTCTTGAAGTCTATTGCTACCCTCCTAATAGTTCATTATGCTTCCAAGTTTTATGTTATCTGCAAATTTTGAAATAATGCCCTCATACATCATTCTAAGTCACTAATATACATCAAAAAAAGCAGTGACCTTGATTTTTACACATGGGGAACACCACTGAATACCATGCTGTAGTCTGAAAACTACCATTCACCATTACTCTCTGTCACTCAAACAATTTTGTATCCATGTCATCATTGTATTTTTGTTCCATGAGCACCAATTTTACTGATGAGCCTATTTTGTGGCAATTTATCAAACACTTTTGGAAATCCATACACACTATGTCAACAGCATTACTGTCATCAATGCTCCCTGCTACCTCATGATAAAAATGAATCAAGTTAGTTAACACAGTATACCTTTAATAAATCCATACTTTCCAGGCTTTCTTTAATTAATTCACACTTTCCAAGAGACTGTTAATTTTGTCCCAGATTATCATTTCTCAAAACTTTCCCATCACCGAGGTTAAAGTGACTGGTCTATAGTTGCTGGGTTTATCCTTATAATTAGTTTTGAAAAAAGGTGCCTTCTGGCACCTCTCCAGAATCCGAGGAAGATTGGAAGACTGTGCCTGTAACTCCACAATTTTCACTCTTACTTCCCACAGCATCTTTGAATGCATCTTATCCAATCCTAATGACTTATCAATTTTAAGTAGGAACAGCCTTTCTAATATCCACATTTTAATGGATTTTTAATCCATCCAGTATCTCAATTACCTCCTCTCTGAGCTGATATTCCTTGAGATGTAGACATTTACTGAAGATATGTTTGCCTAGGATGACTAAACGCACCACAAATTCCCACATGCTGCAGTTGCAACATAAGACTTGCCCTGCCATTCCTATCAAAACTTGTTTTATTTATTTAGTTAATTAAAATCTATATATTAAATCAACTAGATTATTTTTCATGTTTAAACTCATTTTTGAAATTTCTTTCATGGGATGTGGGCATCGTTGGCACAAATTTGTTGCCCATTCTAAATTGACATTGAGAAGGTGGTGGTGAACCATCTTCTTGAACCACTGCAGTCCATCTGGTGTGGCTGCACCCACTGTGCTGTTAGGAAGGGTGCCCCACAGTGACAGTGAAGATAAGAGTTCTAAGTCAGGATGGTGTGTGGCTTGGAGGGGAACTTGCAGGTAGTTATGTTTCTATGGGTGGAACTTTACAACCTCATCAGCCATAAAATGTGGCGAGCTGTTCAAAGGTTCATTGACTTCGGCGGGACCAGAAAATTCCGCCCCATCAGTTCGCTGCACCTGTCTTTCTATGTGGTAGAGATTGTAGGTTTGGAAGGTACAATTGAAGGAGATTTAGTGAGTTGCTGGATTGCGTCTTGTATATGGTATACCTTGCAGGCACTGTGCTTCAGTTGAGGAGAGAGTACATGTTTTAAGGTGGTGAATGGGATGCAAGTGAAGAGGGCTGCTTTGTCCTGGATGATGTGAAGCTTCTTGCGTGTTATTGGAGCTGCACTCATCCGCTCATCTCGACAGCATGGTGGCACAGTGGTTAACACTGCTGCCTCAGTGCCAGGGACCCAAGTTTGATTCCCGACTTGGGTCACTGTCTGTGCGGAGTCTGCATGTTCTCCCCGTGTCTGCGTGGGTTTCCTTTGGGTGCTCCGGTTTCCTCCCACAGTCTGAAAGACATGCTGGTTAGGTCCTTGGCCATGTTAAATTCTCCCTCAGTTTATCCGAACAGGCACCGGAGTGTGGCGACTAGGGGATTTTCACAGTAATTTCATTGCAGTGTTAACGTAAACCTACTTGTGACACTAATAAATAAACTTTTAAATGGAGAGTATTTCAGCATACTGTGGGCTGTAGATAGATGCCTTGTGCATTGAGGAGTCAGGATGGGAGTTACCACAGAATTCCCAGCCTTGACCTGTTCTTATAGCTGTGCTATTAATATGTCTGGTGCAATTCAGTTTCTGGTCAATCGTAACCATTAGAATTACTTGATCCAGTTTAAGCTAAAGGTAGGTTAACTTAAAATTTTACTTGTAAACTACTTTGAACAGTTCTCCATGTCCTGTGAGATTACCTTAGGATTTTTCTTTCCTCCTGTGTCATTCACTTCTTCTGAACTTGTTGGACTAGCCAGTCATGTCCCTATCACAAGAATTAATTGAAACAAAACTGTACTGACAGTATTTATTTAACATTTCACATGACCTCCAGAGGGCGCTCTGAGACAATACCCGTATTGACAAGGGGGAACTACATTTGATTTCCATGCAGTAAGTAACGTGGTATTAATGAAAATGTGAGAATCAGTAATTTCTTCACTCACTGAAAGTGTTATTTTTCAATACGATGTTCTGCTGAGACTACCACGATTCATAAACAAATAGTATTCTTGATGACTTCACTATTTCATTATGATTTCTATGTAGAACTGCAAAACAAAGACCTCTGCAGAATCTGAATCATATTAAGATGCTTTGATATTGGAATTTTGTCAGTCCATTTTCTCACACAATTGTGATACAGAGAAGCGTTTGGTCATCATCTAAGAATCAGTAGTGGGGCAATTATACATGTCTGCTCTTTTCCATTAAGCATACGTACTCTACACACACAAAATGTATGGCACACAAAGAGGCCATTCAGCCCATTCTGTCTGTGCCAGCTATCTCACTTTATAGTTTCTGAGGAAACTATGTGCTTAGGATATATGTTAATGTATTAACGAGACATTGTAGATAAACATGCCTGCACACAGGCATATAGTTTTCCTCCATGGTGGTTTTACTGCCAGAAGTGCCCTTGTGTCCTGTCCACCAGATTTCCCCTGTTGGATTTTCCTTAATGCATCTTGATTAAATATTATGGGATCACTGACTGTCACCATGAAACACTGACTGGAAGCATGTGTGCTTTATTTTACATGGGCTCTGCAAAATTGTTTCATACTTCTGATCTCAGAAGATCACCAATGAAACAGAAGATGGTTCATGAGAACATTTGGGTGAACCAATCACAACTCCAAAGAGCACATAAACCCCGACAGTTATTATGGGATAGACTATTCCTCCTCGTCTACACAACACAGTGAGGAACCAGAGCAGTCATAAGGTGATTCTCAGCAAATCTCTCCCCATACTATTATTTTGTTAGTAGGCCAATGCTTAGATATAGAAAACCAGAAATATCATGATGCATCAGTCCACTACTCACAGGGGTAAGGAAAATGGCATGACCTTTACTATACAAATAAAAACATATCAATTAAAATCCATTATCTCATTTGTAAACTCGCCTTCATGTTATAAACAGCAAGAAGGAATGTAGGTGTTTTTAAAAAATTGAAAACAGAAAAAGAATATGAAATGAAGCAAAGATTTGAAACTTCAAGAAACAATTTTTGATCTTACTTCAGGGTTTTAGAACCATAGAATCATAGAAAATTACAGCTCAGAAACAGGCCTTTTGGCCCTTCTTGTCTGTGTCGAACCATTTTATGCCTAGTCCCACTGACCTGCACTTGGACCATATCCCTCCACACCCCTCTCATCCATGAACCCGTCCAAGTTTTTCTTAAATGTTAAAAGTGACCCTGCATTTACCACTTTATCCGGCAGCTCATTCCACACTCCCACCACTCTCTGCGTGAAGAAGCCCCCCCTAATATTCCCTTTAAACTTTTCTCCTTTCACCCTTAACCCATGCCCTCTGGTTTTTTTCTCCCCTAGCCTCAGCGGAAAAAGCCTGCTTGCATTCACTCTATCTATACCCATCAAAATCTTATACACCTCTATCAAATCTCCCCTCAATCTTCTATGCTCCAGGGAATAAAGTCCCAACCTATTCAATCTCTCTCTGTAACTCAGCTTCTTAAGTCCCGGCAACATCCTTGTGAACCTTCTCTGCACTCTTTCAATCTTATTTACATCCTTCCTGTAACAAGGTGGCCAAAACTGTAACAATACTCCAAATTCGGCCTCACCAATGTCTTATATAACCTTACCATAACACTCCAACTTTTATACTCGATACTCCGATTTATAAAGGCCAATGTACCAAAGGCACTCTTTACGACCCTATCCACCTGTGACGTCACTTTTAGGGAATTCTGTACCTGTATTCCCAGATCCCTCTGGTCAACTGCACTCTTCAGAGTCCTACCATTTACCCTGTACGTTCTTCTTTGGTTTGTCCTTCCAATGTGCAATATCTCACACTTGTCTGCGTTAAATTCCATTTGCCATTTTTCAGCCCATTTTTCTAGTCGGTCCAAATCCCTCTGCAAGCTTTGAAAACCTTCCTCACTGTCCACTACACCTCCAATCTTTGTATCATCAGCAAACTTGCTGATCCAATTTACCACATTATCATCCAGATCATTGATATAGATGACAAACAACAATGGATCATTGATATAGATGACAAACAACAATGAGTTTTAGGGACTCATTCAGGATACATTAGCTTCTTGCAGTAACTATTCTACTTTTGCATGGCTTCTAGTTTTTGTGTAGAAAAGCTCAGGTACATAATACACAGAACTGAAAATGAAAATATTCATCCCATCAAGCCCATATTTTACACAGTTCAAGCACAAGTTACTAATTTGTGGAATGATATTCATTTTCCTGGAAAAGGAAATACATGGCCTGTTTCTCTGTCAAAGTAATGAAGTGCTAATGAAACGTGTGATTCCTGAGAATGCAATTTTATAGTGTTAATAAGAAATAGCAGCGATTCATAACACAACTAGAACAATAATCCTTTAACTCTTCTCAAGCAGTTAACAAGCCACTTAACTGATATAAATGTTCTAAAGTTTGTTAATTCAGCTGTGGAAAGTGCACAATTGTTGTAGGAATGTACTGAATATCAGCAAAAACAATCACAACTTTCCAATTAGGCCCTGGAATTCCCAGTGCTCAGCCTATTGCAATGTTGCAAGCACATTTTGGTGGTGGAGAATTGCTCCTTGAGAAAGAAATTGCATGATTTACAGAAGATCACTAAAATAAGACATCAGCATCATGATTTCTCTGGAGAATTCTCCCAGTCGTCTGCCGTAATTTTGCTGGAAGATCAGTGCAAATCCAGAAAAAATAGCATGAACAAGATTCACACCCCATTATTATTTAATCCTGTATGTGATTGTAAAGTAGCAGTTTAAGATATTTTGGCAAATAATGGAAAACTGTATTTACAACCATTGGCCCAGAATTTTCTGGGAAAATAACTGTGGACAGGATTTTATGGCCTCACTCGGGCGAGATCGTAAAATCTCGCTCAAGGTCAACGGAAATTTCCATTCTGGGAATCTCGCCAGCCCCGATTCCAGGGTGGGCAAGGTGGTAAGTTTTCGGCCTATGTGTTTAATGTGCATGCCATTATTAGTACATAACTAGCTCCAGCTATTTATGGTGAGGAAGAGATAACACGGTAAGAATCATAGAATCCCTACAGTGCAGAAGGAGGCCATTTGGTCCATCAAGTCTGCACCAGCTCTCCGATAGAGCATCTTACCCAGGCTCATCCCCTGCCCTATCCCTGTAACCCCGAGCATTTACCCCACAAATTCCCCTAACCTATACATCTTGGTATACTAAGTGGCAATTTAACAAGGCCAATCTACTTAACCTACATATCCATGGATGTGAATAGATGTGAATAGCCACAAGCTGCAGGAGGATTCCAAATAAACAGCACTCACAGCCATGTGTTTCAAGAAATGACTGCATTTACAATGTTAAAAATTTATTATACTCACTACAGGAAGTTCTGGCTGGTATTTAACAATGTAAGAACCCTTTTAATGATGAGATTTATGTTTCCATATTGCTACTCAATGTCAGAATCCAGGAAAGGGAATATTGAAGATGTGAGTCTCATTCCAGTAGCTCATAAATAGTTCCTAAGCAGCTTTTAAAAATTAAAAAGAAAATCTTATTTTTCTTTGTCTTTTTTTCTCATTTGATTTAATCTTTCTTTCACTTTCTTTCTGTTTTTGGATTTAATTTTACTCTAATTCACCCAGTTCTCCCCTCTGCCATTCCTCTATTTCTTTCTCTATCCTGAAATGATGCTATGAAGGATATTTACTGCTGGTTCCATCATTCATTCACCAAGATCTTAGTTGTGTTACTGACCTCACACATCATTGTCAACAGCAATTTGTGGTACAGGTTTTATTTATGTTGAAGGGCAACAGAAAAAGGAAAGATGTGAAAGCATTGGAGAGAATGCAGAAGAGGATGACAAGGACAGTTACAGGGTTGAGAAACTTCAGTTATGAGGATAGTTTGGAGAGGTTGGGACTGTTCCCCTTAGAGAGGAGAAGGCCAAGAGGAGATTTGACAGAGGTCTCTGAAATCATGTAGAGGCTGCACAGGATAGATAGGGAGAAACTATTCCCACTCGGAGAAGGATTGAGAACAAGAGGGCACAGGTTTAAAGTCATTTGTAAAAGAGGCAAATGTGATGTGAGCAAAAGCTTTTTCACACAGTGAGTGGATCTGGTCTGGAATGCATTGCCTGGAAGTCTGATGGAGGCAGGCTCAATGAAGGCATTCAAGAGGGCATTAGGTTATTTGAATAGAAACAATGTGCAAAGGTACAGGAAAAAGGCAGGAGAATGGTACTAAGTCATGATGCTCATTTGGAGAGCTGGTATAGATATGTTGGGTCCAATGGCCCTCTTCTGTGTCACAGCAATTCTGTGATTCCATGAAGTCCAACCTTTCTCCAGCAAATCCTGAGCCAGTAAAATTTTAAAACTTGTTTGCAGAATTTGGACTGCAAGGCAGCATTTGCTTTGCATCCTTAGCTGTCCTGAAAAGGGGAGATGGGCCTTGTCCTCTCCCATTCATCTTTGCCATTTAGTAAGCTCTCTGGCTGTTTTAATGTATTTTCAATGCTTTGTTGTGTCAATCCTTCATATCTGGTATTCTCATTGGAGTCTGAGATGTGTAGGAGTCAGTGGGAAGATATGAAGAGGTCCACCAGTGGATCCCTACCTTCACTGTATTGATTAAATTAAAAATTAATTCCAATCCCTAAAGGTTACAGTATCCAGGACACAGAATTTCATCGAGCAGCTTGAATCACCAATCGATTCAGGGTGCAGTATCATTTTAGTCACCAGCCCTAGTTTCCCACAGGATGCCAGAAACCAGAAATCTACACTTGGGCATGTGGGCTTCTGTTTATCGGTCCAGCACTCTGCTGCCAAGAATAGAGGGTCTGGTTACACAGGCTAGCTCCACTCAGCTGTTGGTAACCAAAAAGAGGTGAGAGCTGGTAATGCATCCAGCATCATTGGTCTCAATAATATCATTGACCTCATTAATAATCAGTTCCAGTGACCGTCTATCAACCTCACACTGAGAGTCCATCAACCTCACAGTGACAGTCCACCAGCTTCACAGCAACATTCAATCAGCCTCGCAGTGACAGTCTACCAAACTCACAGAAACAGCTCATCAACCTTACAGAGACAGTCTACCAACCTCACAGCAACAGTCTATCACCATCACTGTGACAGTCTACCAACCTCACAGTCACAGTCTACCAGCTTCACAGCAACAGTCAATCAGCCTCACAGTTACAGTCTACCAAACTCACAGAAACAATTCACCAACCTTACAGGGACAGTCTACCAATCTCACAGTGACAGTCCACCAGCTTCACAGCAACAGTCTGTCAGCCTCACAACAACAGTCTATCAATCTCACAATGACAGTCTCTCAGCCTCACAGTGATAGTCTATCAGCCTCAGAGTGACAGCCTCTCAGCTTCACAGCAACAGACTATCAATCTCACAGCAACATCTATCAGTCTCATAGTAACTGTCTACCAACCTCAAAGCAACAGTCCACCAGTTTCACAGCGACAGTTCATCAGTCTCACTGCAACAGTCGACCAACCTCACAGCAACAGTCTATCACCATCACAGAGACAGTCTACCAACCTCACAGTCACAATCTATCAGCTTCACAGCAAGTCCATCAGCCTTGCAGTGACAATCTATCAACCTCATAGTGACAGTCTATCAGCCTCCCATTGGCAGTCTCACTGCACTGCATCCAAGTCCTTAAGAGTGAGACTGCTGGTATTGAACCTAATGACTACCAGCCATCATTGCCTTCTCAGGATGTATGGAGGGACTCCTCACTACCTGAGTGAAGAGGACCTCTCTCCTCCTTTCTACCTTCTACGCTAAGGCCTCTAGTGCAGCATTGGAGAACCTTGGGGCAAACTCTCTGGACGGCACAGTGGCACAGTGGTTAGCACTGTTGCCACATAGTGCCAGGGACCCAGGTTCAATTCCAGCCTTGGGTGACTGGTTGTGTGAAGTTTGCACATTCTCCTGTGTCAAAGAACAAAGAGAACAATGATCAGTACAGCACAGGAACAGGCCCTTTGGCCCTCCAAACCTGCGCTGATCACATTGTCCTATCTAGACTAATCGCTTGTATCCCTCCATTCCCCGCCTGTTCATGTGTCTATCCAGATAAGTCTTAAATGTCGCTAATGTATCTGCCTCAACCACCTCACTTGGCAGTGCATTCCAGGCCACCATCACCCTCTGTGTAAAAACCTTCCTCTGCATATCTCCACTGAACCTTTCCCCCCTTACCTTGAACTTGTGCACCCTTGTAATTGTCATTTCTGCCCTGGGAAAAAGCTTCCAACTGTTCATCCTATCCATACCCCTCATAATTTTATAAACTTCTATCAGGTCGCCCCTCAGCCTCCTTCTTTCCAGGAAGAACAATCCCAGTTTATTCAATCTCTCCTCATATCTAATTACATATCTAATATGAGACAGAGAATCTGGTGTGGCAACAATATTATCTCCCTAAATGTCAACAAAACGAAGGAGATTGTCATTGACTTCAGGAAGTGTAGAGGTGAACATGCCCCTGTCTACATCAATGGGGACGAAGTAGAAAGGGTCGAGAGCTTCAAGTTTTTAGGTGTCCGGATTACGAACAACCTGTCCTGGTCCCCCCATGCTGACACTATAGCTAAGAAAGCTCACCAACGTCTCTACTTTCTCAGAAGGTTAAGGAAATTTGGCATGTCAGCTACGACTCTCACCAACTTTCACAGATGCACCATAGAAATCATTCTTTCTGGTTGTATCACAGTTTGGTATGGCTCGTGCTCTGCCCAAGACCGCAAGAAACTACAAAAGGTTGTGAATGTAGCCCAATCCATCACGCAAACCAGCCTCCCATCCGTTGACTCTGTCTACACTTTCCGCTGCCTCGGCAAAGCAGCCAGCATAATTAAGGACCCCGGACATTCTCTCTTCCACCTTCTTCCTTCTGGAAAAAGATACAAAAGTCTGAGGTCACGCACCAATCGACTCAAGAACAGCTTCTTCCCTGTTGCTGTCAGACTTTCGAATGGACCTACCTTGCATTAAGTTGATCTTTCTCTACACCCTAGCTATGACTGTAACACTACATTCTGCACCCTCTCATTTCTTTCTCTATGAACGATATGCTTTGTCTGTATTGTGCAAAGAACCATTACTTTTCACTGTATGCTAATACATGTGACAATAATGAATCAAATCAAATCAAATCAAATCAAATACCCTCCATACCAGGCAGCATCCTGGTAAACCTTTTCTGTACTCTCTCCAAAACCTCCACGTCCTTCTGGTAGTGTGGTGACCAGAATTGGACACAGTATTCCAAATGTGGCCTAAACGACGTTTTATATATCTGTAACATAATTTGCCAACTTTTTAACTTGATGCCCCGTCTAATGAAGGCAAGCATGCCATATGCTTTCTTCACCACCTTTTCCACCTGTGCTGTCACTTTTAAGGATCTGTGGACCTGCACATCCAGATCTCTCTGTGTGTCTATGCTCCTGATGGTTCGGCTATTTATTTTATAGCTCCCACCTGAATTGGATCTACCAAAATGCATCATCTCACATTTGTCCAGATTAAATTCCATCTGCCAACTCTCCGCCCAATTTTCCAGCCTATCTATATGCTGCTGTATTCTCTGACAATCTTCAGCACTAACTGCGACTCCACCAATCTTAGTATCATCAGCAAACTTGCTAATCAGACCAGCTACATTTTCTTCCAAGTCATTTATATATATTACAAACAGCAGAGGTCCCAGAACTGATCCCAGCGGAACACCACTAGTTACAGACCTCCATTCAAAAAAACACCCTTCCACCGCTACCCCCTGTCTTCTATGGCCAAGCCAGTTCTGAAACCATCCAGCTAGTTCACCCCTGATCCCATGTGATTTACTCTTTTGCACCAGCATGCCATGAGGGACCTTGTCAAATGCTTTACTAAAGTCCATGTTGACAACATCCACAGCCCTTTCCTCGTCGATCATTTTTGTCACTGCCTCAAAAAACTCAATTAAATTAGTGAGACATGACCTCCCTTGTACAAAAAAAAACCATGCTGTCTGTCGTTAACAAGACCATTCAGTTCCAAATGTGTATAGATCCTATCCCTTAGCATCTTCTCCAACAATTTCACTATCATGACGTCAAGCTCACTGGCCTATAATTACCCAGGTTATCCTTGCTATCCTTTTTAAATAATGGGACAACATTAGCTATCCTCTAATACTCACCAGTGACTGACGAGGAAACAAAGATTTCTGTTTGAGGCCCAGCAATTTCACCTCTTGTCTCCCTCAGTAATCTGGGATAGGTGCCATCTGGCCCTGGGGATTTACCTACGCTAATGCTTTTTAATTCATCTAACACTTCCTCCCTCATAATGATGACTTGTTCTAAAGGGTTTACATACCCCTCCGAGACACTATCAATTGACGTGTTTCCCTCCTTTGTGAATACCGATGTAAAATATTCATGAAGGACCTCACCCATTTCCTTTGGTTCTATGCATAATTTCCTTCCTTTGTCCTTGAGTGGACCAACTCTTTCTCTGGCTACCCTCTTGTTCCTAATATATGGATAAAATCCCTCGGGATTCTCCTTAATCCTGACTGCCAAGAACATTTTGTGATCCCTTTCTGCCCTCCTAACTCCGTGTTTGAGCCCTTTTCTACTTTCCCTGTATTCTTCAAGCGTTTCATCTGTTTTAATTGCCTAGACCTCATGTATGCATCCTTTTTCTTTTTGACTAGATGCGCAATTTCCCTGGTCATCCTCGGTTCCTAAATCCTGCTTTCCTTGTCCTTCCTTTTCATAGGCACATGCCTGTCCTGCACTCCGATCAACTGCTCCTCAAAAGACTCCCACATGCCAAATGTGGATTTACCCTCAAATAGCCTCTCCCAAACAACAACCTCCAAATCCTGCCTAATCCAATTGTTAGTGTCTATGTAGGTATCCTCCAGGTGCTCGGCTTCCTCTTCAAAGATGTGCAGGTTAAGTGGATTGGCCACAATCAATGTGCAGAGTTATGGGGATAGGGCAGGGGAGTGGGCTTAGGTAGAGTGCTCTTTCAGTGGGATGGTGCAGACTTGATGGGCCAAATGGCCACTGTAGGGATTCTATGGATTCTTTGTTTCACCATTCCTGTACTTCCTCCTGCTCTTCCAAACTTCTTTGAATATTATCAGTCCCTGATTTATCCAGAATGCACCTCAACTTTACGAGGTGCAGGCTGCCTTTAAATAACATAGGATGGCTTTAGGTAGTATCATAAAATCATAGAATCACTATAATGCAGAACAAAACGATTCGGCCTATCAAGTCTGCACTGACTGGGCATCTCACCCTGGCCCCATCCTAACACACACGCCTTTGGACACTAATTTAGCATGGCCAATCACCCAACCTGCATATCTTTGGACAGTGGGAGGAAACCGGAGCACCCAGAAGAAACCCACGCCGACACGGGGAGAATATGCAAACTCCACACAGGCAGTTGCCCAAGGCCAGAATTGAACCCGGGTCCCTGGCATTGTGAGGCAGCAGTGCTAACCACTGTGGCACCATGCCCCCTATAAAGTACTAATATTGCATGAAATTGTGTTACCTGCAGGAGTGTGCAGACACTTAGCACCACATTCAGTGATGGGCTACACTCAATAGTCAATATAAAAAGCAGACAGCATGAGGTTTGCATGCTGCCTGCATCACTTTGAATAGGTGCAGGATAATCAGCATTACAATCCTCCTGCACCATTTCAAGACCGCCTCCTAAGTTTGGTCATGATATGATAAGTGCTAATTATGGCTAGTTAACCTTTCTGGCACTGCAAACTAGCTGTATAAGTGTGGAGTCTCATTCCTTCAGGTTTTAATTGTAGTTGACGTTTTAAAAATATAATATAGTGATTGAGGCTAACGATGCAATGGATAGGATATGTTATTTGAAGATTTAACTCACTGATCTCTTCTAGCGCTGTCTCCATGCTCTTGGAACTAAACTGCAGGCATTATCGTTTGCCGCTACTTGATCCCGTTGCCTCCTCTGCACATATCTTGAGGTCGTACTTCCCACTTCCCTCCCACCAACCTGACCATGGATATAGAATGCCTCTCTTCCCGTCCACTTCCAAGGCTTCCAGTGCATCATCAGAAAATCTTAGTGTCAGACTATGGCCAGATTCGTACTGCCCTGTCCGCCACAGAATTGGAGCAGGCATGGGGCGGACGATGGAAATGACCGTTGACCTCAGGTGGGATTTTATGGTTTTGGGACAAGTAAATTGCCACTCTATGTCTCTCCCTTTAAGAGGTGCAGGCTGCCTTTAGGTTGAACTAATCACTCATGATATCAGCCTTCAGCTGATGCATTCAGCTCATGAACAGTGCAGGTAGTGTTGGCTGCACTGGCTGCACGCATCTACCTGAAATGAAATGAATGGGTTTAAATTAATCGTGCAGTGTGATCCCACACTTGCTTTTGGGGGGGGTTATCCAATTTAACTAGTGCCCGTCCCTGCCCCACCCCCTCCCCACTCCAGATATCTCACTGCATCTTCATCAATAACACCTGTTCCATCACCAGACCAAAAATGCATTGCCACTATGATGTGGGCCACTTCCCTTTTATTACTTAATCTGACATATTAATTGCTGTTCCACATGAATTGAGCATATTAGCACACAAAGTAAACATTTTATTTCAGCAATTTGGTTGGCCTCAGGAAACGCGTGCAAAGAAAACTTTGTGTCACATTCCAGACTAAAACAAGGGAGCTGTTCGTTTGTATAGCACTTTTCACAACCTCTGAACATCCCAAAACTGCTTAAAAGGTAATTAAATTCCTTTGAAGTGTCGTCATTGTTGCTCACGCTAATGTATCTGGCACTGCCAGATGACTGTTGACAGTAATCTTAAACTTTAATCATCAGATTATGACAGTCAGCTTCTAGTTTTGTGCCACCACGGTTTTCAGTGGTGACACAACCAAGTCTTTATTATTTTTAATATATCCTATCTGCATCCCACTGTGGTTATAAATACAACCTCAGAATTCAAAAAAATCCTTTATGTGGATGAAAAATACAAAGTTCCAGCTTTTCAACTATTTGGACTGTGGTTCTAGTTTAAAATAGATTTATTGCATCATGTCATGTGGGTGTTTTTCTTTGCTTTTAACATTGTTGTTAATTTTTCTAAGGCTGAGGTCACTGAGATACCATAGCAAGTGTAAGGTCAATTTTGACAACACAGAAAAATTTACTGCACCCTAGCAATTTCCTAATATGTACACTACTGTCAAAAAGGACAAGATGGGTTAGCAGCCCAGAAATAATTTTACATTTGGCAAGCTGTATGAGGCATCAAAATCATACCAAATCAGAGTTTAATTTGGAATTTGGCATGGATAAAGAGGCCTGTTGCTGTAAACAAAACCCAGTGTTTTGTAGATTTGGACCAGCTGACAAGAAAAACTGCTGTAGTAACAGACCAAAAATGGAATTGGTATTACATTGGCTGACTAATAGAAGTCTGTCAACACCTATGGGAGAATTTTAGCATGTCCCATCCGTTGGAAACCAGACATATATGGTGGGAGAGGGGGTATGGTGAAATTCATAATGAAGAAGCAAAAATATTCACTGGCTTCCTGCCTGAGTTTGGTTGACTACAATTTTCATTTGCAGGTGGCAAGGACAATGGTCTGAAGCCATGTGGTCCTTTTGCAGATTGGATTTCAAAGTCAGCATTGTGGCCTGTGTGTGAGATTTATCTCTGGCCTAAGTGGATGGACTTGTCCCCGCTCCACCCACCCCCCCGCCCGACACACAACACCGCCTCTTGTGCCCTACCAACTGCCCTGGGCTCAGTCAAAGATGTCAGGAAGTAATCTTCAATGCCAGAAGAGACCCAGAAAGGTAGGATTTTAAAAAGAGAGAGGATTCCATTTGTGCCAGGAGAGTAAGAATGCTCCTTCAGGACCTACAATAATAACAACTTTCATTTGTAAAGAGCCTTTAATATCATAAAATATTCTAAAGTGCTTCACAGGATTGATATAAAATTAAAAATTGCCACCCAGCCATGTGAGATATTATGGCATATTAAATCTTGGGCAAATTAAATGGGCGGCACAGTGGTTAGCACTGCTGCTCATGGTGCCAGGGACCTGGGTTCGATTCCCGGCTTGGGTCACTGTCAGTGTGGAGTTTGCACGTTCTCCCCTTGTCTGCGTGAGTTTACTCTGCGTTCTCCGGTTTCCTCCCACAGTCCGAAAGACATGCTGGTTAGGTGCATTGGCCATGCTAAATTCCCCCTCAGTGTATCCGTACAGGCGCCGATGTGTGATGATTAGGGGATTTTCACAGTAACTTCATTACAGTATTAATGTAATTCCATTTGTGATAATAATAATAAATAATAATCTTTGCCAAAGAATTAGGTTTTAAGCAGCCCCTTAAGAAGTAAAGAGAAGGATACGTTTAGGGAGGGAATTCAGAGCTTCAGGCCGAGGTAGTTGAAGGCACAGCCACCAATGTTGGAATGATTAAAATCAGAAATTCTCATGGGCCAGAATTGGAGAAGCACAGATACCTTCGAGGATTGTGAGTCTGGGGGGGATTGCAGAGATCAGTAGGGGTGAGGCCATGGAGCATTTGGAAAATGAGAATGAGGATATTAAAATTGAGGTTTTGCTTAATCAGGAGTAAGCACAGGAAAGATGGATGAAGTGTACTTGGTACAAATTAGGATATGGGCAGTAGAAATTTGGATAACTTCAAATTTACAGTGGGCAAAGGGTGGGATGCCAGCATGTTGGAATAGTCAAGTCTAGAATTAACAAAGGCAGGATGAGGGTCTCAGCAACAGCTGAAGTGAAGTTGGGCCATCTTACAGAGTGGAAATGGGTGGTCTTATTAAATATCATCCCTTAATGGCACCATGGACACTTTCCTTTGTTTTATGTCCAGGACAAATTTGTCCATATCTCCTTTGTCTCAACCTCTCTCTGATCTTTTATTCTGCCCACCTCCTCTGCCCCCTTTCCAATGATATAATTCTGTATATTTCTACCTTGCTTCAATTTTGTTAAAGGATCATTTGGATCCAGAACATTCAACAGGATTTTCCGCACAAACATCTGCCGTATGTTTTTTGGCAGCAGAGATGGCCATTGGCTGGCAGTGGGATCTTCTGGTCCCGCCACGGTCAATGGGGTTTCCTATTGAATGCACTCCTACTGTCGGGAACCCAATGGCAGATGTGCTCCGTCTGTGGGACCAGAAGGAAGTTCCAGCCATTAACTCTGTTTCGCTCCACAGATGCTGCCAGAACTGCTGAGTTTATCCAGCATTTTCTGTTTTTGGTGAGGTGATTCTCCAACCTCGCCATGTCATTAGCAGATTGCACCAATCCCGGGGAATGGCATGTGGGCCTAAAAATCCATTTTGGGCCTGGCGCCAAATGGTTTGTGAGTCTTCTAGCTCTGTCCTAATGGCGCGAACTGGATCGCACGCAGAAAGGGCACACGGCAATTAGCATATTTGAAGTAGAATTTAAATATGCATAGCCCATTCAAATCCCAGTGCACGGATGTCTCCAGCCTTCAGGCACAGCAAGAATGATGAGAATCACATGATGATTATACCAGAGTGCCCGGAGGCCATTGAAGCCCCTAGGTGGTTGGGGGCATAGCCAGGTTGTGCCCATCGGGCAGTACCCATCTGGTGGGGCCCACTGGGCACACTGGTGATGCCCACCTGGCACACTGGCGGAGCCCACCTGGCACACTTGCAGTGCCCAATGGAAACCCTAGCTGTGGACACCAGGCACCACAGCAGTGCCAGTTGGTCACTGAAAGTGTGCCAGGGTAGTGCCAGGGGTCTGGGCCTGATTGGGGTCTATGACGGGGGTTGGGTATGCAGGGGGGGTCATGATGGGTGGATCATGTCAGGGGTCATAACAAGGGGGGGGGAGGCATGTTGGGGGTCGAGCAGGGGGGCCCATTGGGAGGGCCCCAACGCTGGTGACTGATGTCAGGGAGGGGGTGGAGGAACATGCCTCTGATTTGGGGGGCTCCCAATGTCCATGGGAGGAGGGAAGGGTACTCCCGGTGCACTGAGATATAGGGGCACCCTTGCGCAACAGCGCCCATGTGCCCTGAAGCTGGATTCACTGACATGTTTAACAGCCCTCCCCACACCCCCACCCCCACACCACCCCCCACACCCTGTCTCCAGTACCGGCACAAAACTCCCAACTTGCTAAAAAAGTGAGTGTGGGAGGATTGCGGCTTGGAGCATGCCTGAGAGACTGATGTTGATCACTCCATTAATCTCACCGTGATGACACTTAGAAATTCTTTGGAAGAATTCCACTCTTTATTTCGGATTTCCAGAATCTGCATATTTTGCTTTTATTTGGGTGGCCTTATTGATGGCATGGACATGTAATTGGAAATTACACCAAAGTCATAAATGGTCTGCTTCAGCCTCAGAGCGTTTCCAGGGAAGTTGGGCGCGAGAGAATGGTGTTTTGATGGTGACTGCAAGACTGTATTTCAATCTAAAACTTAAAATAAGTCCCAAAGACTGCTGTTTAGAACTTGCCTAGCTGTCTTCATATTCTGAGCCTTAAATGTGGCTCACAACCTCTTACATTGTAAGCTCCTATTGTTGGAGATTTATATTGGCATCTATTATCGTAACATGAAATCCAATTAATTTAGGAACTAGTTGTGTTTTTAAGAATAGAAATATTTTCCAACAGTTTGATTTTCTATGTGAAAAAGTGTTGTCTTTTTAAAAAATCCCTCAGGGAGTTATATACTTCTTGTGATTTCCTAAGTACAAAACATCTATTGAGCACACAATTTATAGCATACTTTGGAATTATCAACTGGATGTATTGGTAGTTCAGCTTTGAGATATGTTACTGCATTAGATAAATTTACTCAGTAAATAGTCTGTCATTCCCCTTAAAAACTTTGGGGGCGATTCTCCCAAAAACATTCGAAATGTCGAATTTGCGTAAAAACTGGAGTAATTCGTGCTGGCTTGTTCAGTCGGAGTTTCAAAATTAATCTCCCACACTCTGTGCACTGCAGAGTGCACTCGCGCAAATCAGTCCGAAAAACTAGGGGCAGGGCCAATTGCTGCTGGAGAGGCTCTGTCACAGCCAAGATCGGTTCATGTGCAGTGGCCCCTCACTGCTGGCCTCTCGATCACTGGCCAGCTCAATTGCTGGCCAACTCCACGGCCCCCGCATCGCTGGCCATGCGATCCCCCCATGGCCCGATCATTGGCCCCCCAAACATGTCCGGGCCAGTCTCGACACCCCCCCCCCCTCAAGCCCACCTCGGTTTTCCCCACCCTCCCGCAGCCCCAATCTCCAGAACCTCCCCCCCCACCATTAACCTCGACCCCTCCCCACCCAGCAGTCCTGATCCCCTCTTCCCAACAGCCCCAATCCTCCCCTCGCAGGCTGACCCCCCCAACCCTGATGGTCAGCCCTGATCGCTGGCCTCCCTCCTTCAGTCACACAGCCCAAATGCAGAGAGGCAGCAGGACACCCCACCACCACCGATTACCCCCAAACGCCCTGCCCCCATCAGGCCCTGTCCCATCAGACCCCCATCCCATTAGGCCGCGTCCCCTTGGCACTGCCTGATGCCTGGTGGGCAGTGCCAGAGGGTCAAGCTGGCCCTGCCATGGCGGCAATGCCCAGGGTGCCTCTCACCTCCCGGCGCCCGATCCTCCAGGAGGCCTTAATGGCTCCCCTTCACTCCAGCGAGATCAGACCACCACCTCCCAGCAAGTAGGGAGCTTTACTAAACCCCACTGGAGTGAACCACTCCTGGTGGGGGTGGAGAAGCTAGTGGGCAAGGAGTTTTGAGTTCTGGGCCCGCCAATGAGATTTAAAAGAGATGGAGATGCATATTTACATAAATTACACAGCTGTGGGCAGTGTCGGAAATCTGGCTGCCAGAGATGTGCAGAGGCTGGGGCGCCTGGCGGGGAGCCCACGAAACGGCCTCTCGTGACAAGTGCAGTGCAGCAGGATGGGAGAATCACTCCCTTTATATTTATCAATTAGATCATCTCCCATTTTTCTCCACTCCAGGTAATATAGGCCTGGTCCATTCAAGCTCTCCACATAAAATAATCCCCCTATCCCACAAACAGGTGTATGAAATCTTTGCTGCATTCCCTTTAGGTATGATTCTCCTAAGATAAAGAGATCAAAGCTACACAACCCAGGCGTGGTCTCACCAATGCTTTGTACACTTGTAGTAAGACTGATTTATATTTCAATCCCTCTGTAACAAAAGGCACTATATAAATTCCTAATTTCTTGTTAATTGCTTACCTGCATAATAATTTACTGTGATTCATATATGGAGGTACTCAGGTCTGTCTGAAAGCAAAACTTTTCTAGGGTGTGATTCTCCCCCCAAAAATTAAGCGCACAATAGGTGGGAAAACAGGAGATATTTCCGCCCATTTTTTGGGCATACTTAGTTCCGTGAATCTCCAGCACTCTGTGCTCCACAGAGTGCCTCAGGGGGATTCATGCCAGTAAGTAGGGGGTGGAGCCTCATCCCGCTGGAGAGGCTGGAATCAGCGCGCTGAGCAGGCCACAGCACATGCACACTGACCCCCCCCATCCTCCATTGCCAGCCTCCTGATTGCCAGGCTACCCAATACCGCCACCCCCCTACCCCCCCACTTGGGGCAGCCCCAATTGCCAGCACCCCATGGCCAGCCCCGACCCCCTCCCCCATGTGCAGCCCTGATCACCTCCTTCCGCTCTCTCCCACCAATGCCATTGCAGATTGTGCAGCGCCCCCCCCCCCGCCCCCCCCCCCCATCACCACCAATCGCCCCCACCTCCAGTAGGACACCCTCTGGATCCGCCCCCTCAGCACTGCCAGGGTGCCCAGTGGGCAGTACACTCAAGTAGTGCAGCGGACCAGGAGAATCACCCTCCCTTCTGTCTTACCTTTCAAAAATATTCTGTTTTTATGTTTTCCCACCAAAGTGGATAACTTTATACTTAGCCACATAGTAGTCCATCTGCCATGTTATTGTCCACTCACACATCTATATCCCTCTGCAACTTTCCTAATTCTCCTCACTGCTTAATTTCCCACCTACCTTTATATTATCAGCAAACCTGGAAATGTTACACTCTGCCATCATCCAAATCATTAATATTGCTGAGACCAAAGTACTTAATCTTGCGGAACCTTGTATTTACAGCCCATCCAAAAATGTCCTGTTTATTCCTACTCTCTGTTTCCTGACCATTAACCAATCCTCAATACATATTAACATATTATCCCCAATATGATCAGTCTTAATTTTGTGCAATAATCTATTGTGTGGCACTTTCTCAAATGTTTTATGAAAATGCACTATATCCGCTGGTTCCCTCTTATCCATCTTAATCGTTATTTCTTCAAAAAACTCTAACAAATCTGTCAAATCCAATTTTCCTTTAAAAATCTGCATTTCCTCTGATTAATTATGATTTTCTAAGTGCTCTTTTACCACATCTTTAATAATAGTTTCTAGCATGTATCTACTCCTGATATTAGGCTATATATAGTTCCCATTTTCTCTCTTCTTCATTCTTAAATAGTGAGGTTATGTTTCCTACTGTCCAATCCTTAAGAAGTGTTCTAAATGCTAAGACATTCTGGAAGGTCAAAGATGTCCTTATCTGACACCCATCAATGCAGCTACACCCTAGGATGCATATTGTTAGATCCAGAGGATTTGTTGCCATTTAGTCCCATTAATTTCCCCAGCATATTTCTTTCTTTATTTTCTTTATTCTTTCATGGGATGTTGGTGTCGCTTGCAAGGCCAGCATTTGTTTCCCATCCCTTGAACTGAGTGGCTTGCTCGGCCATTTCAGAGGACAGATAAGAGTCAACCACATTGCTGTCGATCTGGAGTCACATGTAGGCCCGACCAGGTAACAATGGCAGATTTCTTTCCCTAAGGGCCTTAGTGAACCAAAGGGGTTTTTATGACAATCGATGATAGTTGGCATCTCACAATTATGTAGAGAAGCTTCATATTCCAGATTTATTAACTGAATTTAAATTCCACCAGCTGCTGTGGTGAGATTTGAATGTGTCCCCAGAGTATTAGCCACCTTTATATTATTGTCCAATTTTCTCTCGTACTCTAGTTTTTCCTTCCTTAGCAATTTTTTTTGTCATTCTTTGATGTTCTTTATATTCTTTCCAATTTTCTGATCTGCAACTCATCTTTGTGCACAAATATGCTTTTTTAAAAAGATTAATACTCTCCTTAACTTTGTTAGTTAACCACGGGTGATGGGCCCTCCACTTCAAATTTTTTTTCTCGGAATGTGTCCATTCTGTGTATTCTGAAAAATCCCTTTAAATGTCTGCCATTGACAGTGATCCATCCCTTAAACATATTTGCCACTTCACTTTAGCTAGCTTCACTTTCATGCCCTCATAATGCCCTTATTTAAGTTTAAAATACTAGTTTTGGATGCACTCTTCTCTCCCTCAAGCTGAATGGAAAATTCAATCATATTATGATCGTTGCTATTGAGGTGGGCCTTCACTATGGGGTTATCAATTAATCCTATCTCATTGCGCAATACCAGGTTTAATATATTCTGCCCTCTGTTGGCTCCAGAATGTGCTGTTCTAAGAAACTATCTCAAAAATATTCTATCCTCATCTATGCTACCTTTGCCCATCTGATTTTTCCAATCTATATGCAGATTAATATCCCCCATGATTATCACTGTACCTTTCTGACGATCCCCCATCATCTCTTCTTTTGTACTGCATACTACCATTCAATTACAATTAGGAGGTTGGTACACCACTCCCACAAGCGATTTCTTGCCTTTATTATTTCTCAACTCAACCCAAACTGCTCCTACATCCTGGTTTTGTGAACTTAGGTCATCCCTCTCTAATGTGCTGATACCATCATTCATTAACAGAGCCACCTCTCTACCTATTCTTAATTTCCAGTCCTTCCTAAGTGTTAAATATCCTTCAATATTCAGGTCCCAATCTGTGTCATCCTGTAGCCATGTCTCTGTGATGGCTACCAAGTCATAATTATTTCTATTTGCGCTATCAATTCACCTGTTTTGTTTTGAATGCTGTTTGTTTAGATGCAGAGCTTTTAGTATCATCCTTTTATTATTTTTGTAGCATCTAGCCCTACCTACTGATTTACTCTTAGATTTGTACTTGCTGTCCCTTCCAGTCACGATCTGTCAGTCATTTCCCATATTAGTACCTTTCTCTCTTGCCTTGTCTCTACTCTTTGGTATACCACATCTTCCCGAATTTAATCCCTTGGCCCCACTATTCGGTTTAATACTCTCTCTACTTCCCTAGTTATGCAACTAGCTAGAACATCAGCCCCAGCATGGTTCAAGTGTAGATTGTTCCAACAGTAGAGATCTCACTTTCCCCAGTACTGATGCCAGTGCCCCACGAACTAGGATTCACTTCTCCCACATCATTTGAATTCATTTCGCATTTATTTCTGCAAACTTATTTGTCCAATGCTAATTTGCACGTAGCTCAGATAATAATCAAGAAATGAATACCTTTGAGATTCTGCTTCTTAATTTGGTGCCTAGCTCTTCATACTGACTATGAAGAACCTCCTTCCTTATCCTGCCTATATTGTTGATACATACCTGGACCACAACCATTGGATCCTCTCCCCATGACATTTAATGACGTTACCTCACTGAATGCCAATTATCAACATTCTGCGGTTACCATTGACCAGAAATTGAACTGGATTAAACATATAAATACTGTGGCTGGAAGAGCAGGTCAGAGGTTCTGTTATGCACCTGCTGAACAATTTGCATCCATGCCCTCCTGTTCTCAATGGCAGGTTTCTTTCACTTGTTGGTAGGGGAGATTATCTCTCTGTGTGCCCTCGAAGGCTGCAACATAAGATCTTTGGACGCTTCCAAGAAGTCGAGTGCAGATTTGCCAAATTGGAACTCCATAGAGTCATAGAATTATTCAGCGTCTGCACCAACAGTAATTATTATTAAACGTGTGCTAATCCAATTTTCCTGCAGTTGTCTCATGAATGTTATGATATTTCAAGTGCTCATCCAAATACTTTTTAGATAATAATTACACTCACTTCACTGTTGTTTCACTTCCACAATCCATCCACTGTCACCTTTGCAGTTCCCTTGAAATTGTGAGTTGGAATCAACTCATGCAGGTTGTCACCATGCCCATTAACAACAATTGGAACTAAATGATAATCCAATAATTTGGAGTTCGGATGCAAACAAAGTGCAGGGCTTAAAAAATAACTGATAGAAGCACAACACTTACCTCTGGGCTCCCCATGCACTACTGTTAGTCCCTGCTCCATGCCAATCGCTGCTCCTAATGCATCCCCATGTTACAATTTCCTCCATAATGTTAGACTGCAGATTGCATTTCCAAACCATTCAATGCATACTGGGTGAGAAATTGCTTTGCTTGGTGTTGCCTTTAGCAGCTCTACGGAGGCCTAGCACTGTCTGTGACAATAATACTTGTTTCCTTTGGTGCCTTGTGATATTCTGCGAGGAGAAATGTGTAAGCAGGTAATTTATCTCAAGCGCCAGAAGGCTTTTGATTCAGCACAACCCTGACATCACACACACAATCTGTGTGGGGGTGCACAGGTTAGGTACAGCCCCCAGGTAGGAGAGGGTCATGCCAGACTATGTCTTGGCACTGTCCCCTGGCTACACACCACTTTTCCTACTTGAATGCATATGGATACATAGTCAGGAAAAGAGAAAATTCTGCTCCGTGACTGCAGCCTGGGAACCATGCCCAAATATGCATTATCCTTTTTCTATGATTGGAAATAAGCTGCACAATAATGGATTGGTAGCCTTTAATATTATGCAGCTGCTGGCTGATGTTGATGGTGTCATGATGGGAAGTGATGTTCTGGCTGGCTCTGTTAAAGATGGCAGCAGTGGCTTGCTTGATGTATTTCTGCATTTCAGACTGGGATGTACAAGAAAAATCCCTAATAGAGGCCTGGAATGAGCCAGTGGTAAAGAAGTTGATGCATTTGCTGACTTTGGCACCAACATGATCCTGGTCTAGCATGTAACAGGACCTGTTGCAAGAAACTGCAGAAGTGCTGCCTTTGCTCCATCTTTCGCTCCTTCCAAATCAACATTTCTACATTGGTGCAAAACAGAGGTTAATCTCCTAATTTTAAACTAGAGGGTCAGTTTGATCAGGCTATGCTCGGCATCTTGAGGCCTGAGAACTTAGGTCCACCCAGGGCCATACTCTCTTAAGTCCTCCCTGGCATTCAGAATTAGTGGTTTATATTTCTTTTTATTCTTCCTTCACTCGCAAACATATATTCCAGTATATCATTAGAGAAAGTACAGCAATCTGATGGCTGAAGGATCAGTTTGTAGAATGCAGAGACTCAGTAACAGCTGCTAAGCCATGACCATGTGCAGGGAAGTAGAGGGAGACTTCAATCCAGTGACTTACTTGCTCCCGACAGGATTAAGATATATAATATACAAATAGTCACCCTTACCCGGGAGAAGTACAAGAATAAAAAACACATGCCACAGACACATCACTTTTTTCTGGGAATTAAATTTCATTGCATTTTGTGTTAACTGTATCCATATAGTTCTTATCAAAGACATAACTGAAGGGATATTCATAGAGGTTTACAGGATGGAAACAGGCCCTCGGCCCAACTTGTCCATGCCGCCCCTTTTTTAACCCCTAAGCTAGACCTAATTGCCCATGTTTGGTCCATATCCCTCCATACCCAGCTTACCAGCTACCTATGTAACTGTCTAAACACTTTTTAAAATACAAAATTGTACCCGCCTCTACTACTACCACCTCTGGCAGCTTGTTCCAACACTCACCATCCTATGTGTGAGAAAATTGCCCCTCTGGACCCTTTTGTACCTCTCTCCTCTCACCTTAAACCTATGCCCTCTAGTTTTAGACTCCCCTACCTTTGGGGAAAGCTATGAGGATAGATTAGAGAAGCTGGGGTTATTCTCCTTTTTAAAAAGGTTGAGAGAGGATTTGAGAAGTGTTCAAAATCATGAGAGATCTGGACAGAATTTATAAGGAGAAACTGTTTCCAATGACAAAAGGGTCGAGAATTAGAAAACACCAATTTAAGCTGAATGGCAAAAGAATAAAAAGCAACATGAGGAAAAACCGTTTTGCACAGTGGATAGGAATTGGAATACATTTCCTGAGAGTGTGGTGGAGCTAGGTTCATTTGTGGCTTTCAAACTAATTTGCAGAGCCATGTAGAAAAGGTCAGGAATGAACTAGCCAGGTTGCTGCTGCAGAAAGTCAATTAATGGCCAATTAAGAGCATCACTGGCCCCACCATAAATGTTCCCACAGTGGGTTAAGGCCAGCGCCAAGTATGAAGCCTGGCCACTTTCACTGCTCGAGCTGATGGTGGATAAGTGGGTAGGGCAAGTACCTACCTTTGTGGACCTCCTGGGAGGTCCTTTGTGGACCTCCTGGGTCCATCAGAGGCTCCCCCCGGGTCATCCCCCCTGTTACCCCATCTTCCATCCAGCATTCCACCCCGGCACACCTGACCCTCTTTGGCCTTTCTCCAGCCTGGCCCTGAAATATCACTGAAATCCCCTCCCGTGCCTCAGTGTCTGGCTCCAGTGATAATCACCATTAGCATCAGGATATTAGTCGATCAAAGAACAAACATCCATGGTAGTTGATTTGCTACAGAGGCCAATGTTCCTGAATGTATTTTGGGGCCACTGTACTGCACAAGTGTATAGAGGGGATTATTAATGCACTTGGAAATGTGGAACTTAGCTGAGGATCCCTTCTATGATTCTTGTTTCTCGCAGCTGCATTTCAGAAAATAACATGTGGCTTACTGTCAGTGTCATGAAGTCCCCTTAACTATAGGTAGACCTCCCCTCTTTCACTGTTAGGTCTCTCCAGATGGTGAAGTTGGGGAGCATATCCAGGCAATTCAGTTCACTTTATGCTTATATTTCTTATCGTACCATTATTCAGTTTGAAATTTTGAGTCTGAGGATTAGGCCATTTTTAGTGTCTATACCTCACGCCTCATAAATCCTAATTAAGCATAAATATTTTTTAGTAGCAGATATTTACAAATTAATGGGAATATTTGTTTAACTTAAAGGCTGCATGCAGTTCTGTGGCCCATAAATATAAATGATTGGATACTCCTGTTATAATCCAAATGTGCTGGTCAGACAAAAGTAATGCTGTAGGGTGCTTATAAGTGGTTTGGTAATGATGCTGATGGCCTTTTCAGACTGTTTGTTAACTGTGACTATCTCAATGAGGTTGTGGAGCAGGGCTGAAGAAATTTGCTTTTGTTCCCAAGATACCAAGTTATCTTCCCATTATGCCATTTCCTTCAAATGCCAGAGGTATATTACGAAGGTTCATAGTAAAGTTTTCACCTCTGTTTACAACTCTGCAGTTGATTGCATTCCTCTTACTAGCCACTCACTTAATATTAATCAGGCCAGCAGAAAGTTGACATGCTGTTAAATAAAAATACTAAAGTATTTTCTATAATAATGCCAAATCATGCCAATCAGACAAAGTTATGGTTTTAATTGCAGTAATATATCAAAAGCAAAATGAGTAGCAGACATTGCATGAAGGTAATAATATTTAGGCACTGAAACTCCCCTTGCAGTGTGAGGGATGATATTAAAGACTTGGCTGGAGCATGAATGCATTTCCATGACATGAATCACTGCACAGATCACCTGTATTATTAAAATTCCAATGGGACATTGAAACCCATTGGTCAGCTAAGAGTTGCAGCATAACAGTTTATGGAAGACTATTCAGAGGTCTGGTGATTATCAAGCCATTTAAGGGAGACATTCTAAGAAGGGAATGATAATCTCTTTTCTCCGTTCAAATATATCATATGGGTCCAATTTTCTTAGTATGCACTATATCTATCAAAAAGCATTGGCAGATTGCCTTCCAATTCCTGATATTGCACTGGCCAGGCAAAGCTTCCTGTCGTCAGTATGCATATGGAAAATGAGCCCTTATACATCTTGTTTTGCCATCCGGTTCTGAACTCATAAAAAAAACATGATTTTTTTCTTTTAGCCTCAATGTATCAGTCTGATAGGTGTGTGCCTATTGCACTTCAGACAAGATGTGATGATGTTTGGGTAATCCATGTGATCTGTAGTGCCCGATATGCCATAAGTAGAAAGTAATTATTTAAGCCTCGGGCATGCTATTCCACTTGCAGCACATATATGGGTGCAAGTTTCAGTTCATAAGAGACTTGATTTACTTGTGGAAATTACCTTTTTGCCCTGAGCACCTAAGCAGCAATTTCACATGCCTGCATCTCTGAAATAATAAAGTGAGGATAATTAGGGGAATGATACAGAGATGTATACAGCTCAGAGTTGATTTATAAACTAATTTCTTAATTGTTGCTTCTATGATTGAGAATAAAATCTAAAATCAAGAGGCATTTATATTTTATCCTGAACCAACTATTATTTCTAAAATTACATTTTATACAAATTATTTGTTTTCTGATTGTAATTTGAATAGAGACAGGGAAGAGGGATGAGATTTCTTTTGCTTGTATACTTCTCAAAACTCTCATCCTTGTGGGAATCCAGAGTAAGACGGCCAAATTTGTGCCAAATTATAGGCAGTTGTATTCTGTGGAGTCTTGTCTACTGGAAATTGGAATGATAGTAGCTGTTAGGAAGGGGCATATATCTGATCATTTGAGACAATATTCAGACCTAGCTTTAGAGATGAAATGCCTGAAATGTAAAATACCATAATGAGTAACTTCTTTAAAATATTTTATCCAACTGGTTGAGATGATTGAAATGGGTAAGTAGATGATTCGTAGTTAAAAAATAAATTGATGTATACTGAAGCTACAAAAAATACATTGAAACACACCATAAGTCAAATGATTCTGGTGTCACTAAATGTAAGTTATAAAAATCATATTAACCACATATAAAGGCCATCTTGCCTATTTAAAATCATATGGCATTCTGAGCTTTATCAATGGTTGCACAGTGTACAAAAGCAAGGAAGTTATGTTAAACCTTTTTAAAAAAAACTGGTTTGGCATCAACTGGGGTATTGTGCCCAGTTCTATGCGCCAGACTTCAGGAAGAATGTGAAGAATTGGCAAGGATGCAGAAAAGATTCATAAGAATGGTTCCAAGGATGAGAGACTTTGGTTGTGAAGAAAAATTGGAGATGTTGGGATGGTTCTGCTTGGTGAAGAAAAGATTGAGAGATTTGATAGAGGTATTCAAAATCATGACAGTCCAGGACAGATAGGGAGAAACAGTTCTCATTGGTGTAAGGACTGAGAACCAGAGGGATTTAAGGAATTGGCAAAAGACACTATGGCAACACAAGGAAACATTTTTCACACAGCGGGTGACTAGAATCTGAAATGCACTGCCTGAGAGTGCGGTGAGGTAGGTTCAATGAAAACATTCAGGAGAGAATTAGATCATTATTTGAAAAGGAAAAACTTTCAGGGCCATGGGGAAAAGGCAGGGCAATGGGACTAGATAAAATATACTTTCAGAGGGCAAGTACAGATATGATGGGCTGAATGGCCTCTTCTGTGCTGTAATCATTCTCTGATTCCAATGTCTATGAGAAAAATTGTAGAAGCAAATGTAAAAATTTGCTCAAGTCTAGGCCAAGATATTCATTTTATATCCATGGCAGCAGCACCACTATTGTTTCAGCTCTGTTGGAGAATTAGGCAGTAATATCAAGATGCAATCAATATTTTTTCTGCTGTGCTCTACAATTTCATCAAAGACTGCTGGTTTCAAAACCAGATGGGAGCTGGTATTATCACAATATAATTCGCACAATAATGCATGAAAAATTGTTTGTGCACCTATACACCATGAAAAAATGTTTAATTCGGTATTATTTTGCTTGATATTTTTTCCTTAATGATTTGGATTTTATTTCATGCTTGCAAAACACATTTTTGATTTTCTCTTTAACTTGCACCAACCATCTAATTTTATAATCAGTATAGTTGTAAAGGATCAGCTTTTATGTAGTCAAAAAGTTTACATAGATTAAAATTAACATCCATGACTGCACGCATACAGGCACGTGGTATTGATACACAACTATGGAGCATCTGACCACTTCAACAGATGCTGCAGATGACCCCTCTCTGCAGAAATCTGTGGATCTGTCAGAAAAGCACATGCAAGATTGTGCAGGCTTTTGGCTCAACGTTGGACATGATGGAAAATTGAGTGGGTAGGGCTGTAGGGTGTCTAGTCTAGTCTGGTATATCAGCAGATCTGCAGACATGCCATCCCCAGTGTCTCATAAATCAAGAGACAAACTCTTAAAGATCAAGAGATTTGAGACTTGAGACAAAAGTTATGAGATGCTATTTTATTCAAATAAAGATAAACCTCAATTGTGATGAAAATCATGCTCGCTCTTCCTGACTAATTTTCTTCCCATCAAAAAGAACCCAAAAAGTTTGCAGACTGCTTTTGCGATGAACATAATGCCTATTTCAGATGGGTCAGAAGTAAGCAATGAATGCAGAGCAGGAGGGGATTTTTTATTGAACAAAGCTGGGTCCTCTCTCGTCTCCTACCTCCCTGCTCTATTGCAGATAAGCCTCACGCAGTAACTCCCTGAACTCCTGCCAATTGCAGCAACTCTGAGGTGATGTCAGTGAGCTGGACAGCGTGCTGTGATTGGTTGCAGCCAGCGCAGCGGCTGCACAGGCGCGGGCTGCTGCTGCTGGGAGCGGTGGGGATGCGCTCGCTCTGACACTTTCCAGCTGACAGACACTAAAGGGTGTTGCTCAGAGGTAACAGCAGCGGAACGGAGCGAAGCGATCCCCAGCTAAAAAAAAAGACTCAACTTTCTGCCGAATGCAGAGTTTCAGCGATCACCAAACAAACAGGAGAGATGGAAGAGTTTTTGCAGCACACCAAGTCCATTTTGGTAAGAGTATCCTTCGATTGCCAGAGTTTTTTTAAAAGATATCAGTGAGGTGGTGAGCTTAAAGTACCTATCCTATTTACACTGGTGATCCAAGGGAAATCTCCAAATTATTATTCAGTGAGCAAGTCCTTTGTTAAGGATTGGGTGAGTTTAACTGTGGTTTATGATTTTATATTTTACACGAGGCAAAAGTCAATTCAATCCTTTGTGCTGACAAGTCATTGGCCACTTTGTTATCACTGTATACAAACCAACACCTTAAATTCACCTCACTATCATAAACTTCAGGGGAAAAAAAACTTTTACTCATAGAAAGTGATGGCACTTCACTGTAATATGGAAACTTTTTTATTTTTATAGGTTTGATTGAATTCAACAAAGTTTAGATACTTTCATGTTTCATACAGAGACTGAAGGTATTAGATTTCAATACATTTTGTCAGATTAGTTTTTAAGGGTTAAGAAATTCATTTTTTTCTTTAATATGAGGGGAAGAGTTGGGAAAATCGAGACGGAAGCATTGGCGTCTTGCTGACAGCCAGGTTTGAGCACAACAGTCCCACAATAGATGTTGATAGTGAATGAATCCTCTGCAGCTTCAGCATCTTGGGAACATCTATGCCATTGCTGTATCCCTATAATTGCTAATAGGCTGAAACACAGGTTATACACTGAAGTTGGGAAGCACTATGAGTTGTGGGACTCCAGTTCTGCAGGTGCCACTACCTCCATTTCAGTGGAAGCAAGTGGACAGTACCAGACTATTTTATGACCGGAATATAGCTTTTTATGGCATTATTTTTGATATTTGTATTTCTTGATAACTAATAGCTTTTTGGAGGTGACAAACCTATCAAATTTACATGTAGATTGTCAGTTATTGTTATTTATATTGTGCTTGGGGCAGCATGGTGGCACAGTGGTTAGCACTGCTGCCTCACAGTGCCAGGGACCTGGGTTCATTTCTGGCCTCGGGTCATTGTCTGTGTGGAGTTTGCACTTTCTCCCCGTGTCTGCGTGGGTTTCCTCCGGGTGCTCCGGTTTCCTTCCACAGTCCAAAGATGTGCAGGTTAGGTTAATTGGCCATGCTAAATTGACCCTTAGTGTCAGGGGACTAGCAGGGTAAATATGTGGGGTTACGGGAATAGGGCCTGGATGGGACTGTGGTTGTTGCAGACTCAATGGGCCAAATGCTCTCCTTTTACACTGTAGGGATTCTATGATTCTATGATTCCTTTAGATTAATTAGATTTTTTGGGGAGGCAAACGTGAACAGTATCAGATAGAGCATATTCCTCAAAAACGTTTCGGCAATTATTTTGAATCTTAGGAAAAAGACAAATAAATAAAATTTGAAGTACTTCTTGGGGATCAGAAGTATCAGTTTTAAGTAAATAATTTTCTCACTAAAGTAAATATTTATATAGTTGAATGTAGTTATGAGTTTAGAGTCTGTCATTTAATACTGTCAGCTTCTGCACCGGACACACTGCATAAAGAGAAAGTGTTTCTTTTTTGATGCAAGTCCTCATGTTAATAATCAAATTGAAGTTTTTTTTACTTGAACCCTGTATTAAAAGTTTGAACACTAGCAAGTTTTTGCCTGGATGTACTTTGAACCTCAACAAGCTGTTGCCTTGTAATAATAAAAGTAGGTAAACATCACTGTTTGAAGTAACTATTGACAGAGACAATGTTGCATATTAAATAGGATTGAGCTATTAGGGTCTAAATTCAACATATTGTACTCGTTATCTAAGCATGAAGCAAGCATAATGATTTCCAATTCATAAGAGCAGGGGCCAGTGTCTGATCTGAATGTGTGGCTGAGTCACTGGTAAACTAGCAATGGCCTATTATTAGGTGACCCTGGAATCATTGAATAGTACAGCACCAGAAGGAGACTATTTGGCCCATTGCGTCTGCACAAACTCTGTAAGTGCGAGTCAGTTCCAATACCTTCACACAACAAAAACAGAAAATGCTGGAAAATCTCAGCAGGTCTGGCAGCATCTGTGCAGAGAGAATAGAGCCAACGTTTTGAGTCATTTTGGTCATTCTGACTCAATGCTGACTCCATTCTCTCTCCACAGATGCTGTCAGACGTTATTATTTTATTTTTATTTATTATTATCATAAGTAGGCTTACATTAACAATGCAATGAAGTTATTATGAAAATCCCCTCTTCGTCACACTCTGGCACCTGTTCGGGTACACTGAGAGAGAATGTAGCATGGCCAATGCACCTAACCAGCACATCCTTCGGACTGTGGGAAGCACCCGGAGGAAACCCACGCAAACACGGGGAGAACGTGCAGACTCTGCACAGATTGTGACTCAAGCCGGAATTGAACCCGGGTCCCTGGAGCTATGAGGCAGTGGTGCTAACCACTGTGCCAAGATTGTTCAGCATTTTCTGTTTTTGTTTCAGATTCCAGAATCCACAGTATTTTGCTTTTATCTTATTTCCATTCCCTTGCTCTTTACCAATCCTGATTCCAATATTGAAATGACTCTTTTCTGCCCATTTCCAATCTGGATGGCTACATTTCCAAGTTTTGACCAGTATTTCTGGGTTCTGAGTGGACTGTCTTGCAGATCATAAAGGGACCGTTGGACATTGCATTAAAAGAGGCCCAGATTCCCCTGAAATGTCCTTTTTGTGGAGTTAGAAGGAGAAGGACTGCTCCTCCTAGCTCGGCAAAATAACTTCCAGCTGCTGTTGGCCCACCTTTGTCCTCCATCCTGGACTTATCTGTAGACATTGGTGTTGGCCAAAATTGGTTATGTCCCAACAGATAAGTGGCATTGGAGTGTCTGAATGGTTTTCACAGCTTGTCTGAATTATGATGATAAAGCCAAGGAGAAGTTTAGCACAGTTCTTCAGTCTCTTCTGGTGCAGCATCTCTGTGGATCACTAAAATTGTGCTTTATTTCAGGCATTAATGAATTTAGTCATGAGTGTGTCTGTAAAAGCAGAACCAATATTAATCTTTAGCATTTGATGGAAAACAGTTGCAGGAGTGTGAAGAAACAGTAGGGGAATGGGACCAATTGTGTAGCTCTTAAATAGGTGCTTAGTGGCTGAATGGCCTTCTTGTGTTGTTATCATTCTATCAAAAAAGTAATATTTAGTCATTAAAGATGAATGAGTCTGTACCATTGCCAAAACTTGAAATAATTCCAAAGCCAGAAAATTGTAGTTCGGGGTTTTCAGATTTCAGATCATCTGCAATAATTATTAGGCATGTATAAATGAATTGAAGATTGGTCTGTACTTTTTAATGCTTTGCAAGTACCCCTTTTACTAAGAAATCTTTATAAATTATAACTTCTTGTGAATTATTGCATTCAATGTCCTTGAAGTGAGTCATTGTAATTGTGTTTGGTTATGTTATTGTCATGATATATGTGAAAATGAAATATCTGGATTTATTTAAGGCCAGATTAGATCAGTTGACCAAGAGCATAGTCCTTATTACCACCGATGGCACAGTGTCAGTCTCTATACGAGCTGTGGCTGTTCTTGGGGCCTGCTTCGACACCTTACTGCATTGTGATATCATGGCAGAGGGATGTGTGGAGAGCTATAGACAATGAGAACACTATACAAAGGGAGAGAGAAAAATTGTGTTGTTTGTCCCACCCCAGTATTTGAAAAAATGAAAGTTTCACCCATATAACAATTGTTTGTTCTACATCTTCAGAAGCTGATCAACCTGTGCCTTTCAAACAACTACTGCTTTTACATTTCAGCTTGTCAGCATTTGTTATTTTGCTTCTTATCTTTAGGAAGATAATTTGTTGAAGGTCTCCTTTGTACAATTTGGCAGGTATTTCTGGGAAAGTAGCTGCAGTCTGCTAATATCAGACAAGAGTGTCCCAAGAGACCATGGCTGTTGATTGTCACAGTTGCTGAATAATTGATCCATTTAGAGAGTGACCAGGTGGACAAGTTTCTTTACTTTTATAGTAGCCTATGATAGATGCTGTGGTCTCAGCTAACCAAGGGAAAAACTGAGATGAATAGTGTTTTTAAAAAAGAAGGTTGCTCCTTGTCTGATAATGATATCTGCACTGGTGTCAGGTTTAGCTGGCAGACTGCAGTTATGTTGCTGTCTGCAGCTTACTGTAATTTGCAATTACTCCATTCCAGAAATGTTTCTGCACATCAATGTTTGAAGCAGAGAACTCTGTTTTTAGGCAGTTAACTAGTAATATAATGAAAAGTAGTGGGAGCAATAGTAATTTAACATAAACATGTTTTTATATTAGTGTATTGGAGGGCCTGACTATTTATGAAAACTATGAAGACATTTTCTAAAATTCAATTTTTCTCTGGAGTCGTTTTATATCATATGTGAAATCCAATTAGTGTAGCACTATACATATGGAGCAGAAAAAGGCCATTTGGTCCAACTAGTCCATATCCGTGTTTATGTTCCTCGCGAGTCACCTCCCATCTTTCTTCTAACTAAATCTAACATTGTGACCGTCTCTTCTCTTTTCACTCATAGGCATTTCTAGCTTCCTCTTAAATGCAATTTTTTGCTTCAACCCTTTTCTGTGGTAGCGAGTTCCACATTCTCACTACTCATTGGGTAAAGAGTTTTCTTTGAATTCCTGACAGAATTTTTTTGTGACTATCTTAGAATAATGGCTTCTACTTGTGACCTTACACAGTCTTTGAATCCACTTTATTCGTACGTTTCAGAATTTTAAACATCTTTATTAGGAGACCCATCAGTCCTTTTTCAAGAAGAGTTCCAGCCTGTCAATCCTTTCCTGATAAGTATACACACAAATTTCTAGTATCATTGTTGTAAATCTTCTCTGCATCCTCTCCACTCCCTCTACATCGTTTTTATAATTCGGTGACTAGAACTGCATACCATACCCAGATATGGTATAATTAAGGTTTGATATGGATTTAACACAACTTGCTTACTTTTCAGTTCTATTCCTAGTGCTTGGTTGTCTTCTTTTGTATGGTTTTGCTAACCTGTGGTACAAACCAAGGACGTGGGTTGGATTCCGGTCTTGGGTGACTATTTGTGTGGAGTTTGCACGTTCTCTCTGTGTCTGCGTGGGTTTCCTCTGTGTGCTCTGGTTTCCTTGCACAGTCCAAAGATGTGCAGCTTAGGTTGATTGGCCATGCTAAATTGCCCCTTAGTGTCCAAAGATGTGCAGTATTGTGGATTAGCCATGGTAAATGTGTGGGGTTACAGGGACAGGGTAGGGGCTTGGGCTTGAGTATGATGCTCTTTCGAAGAGTCGGGGCAGTCTCAATGGGTCGAATGGCCCCCTTCTGTTCTGTAGGGTTTCTATGGTTCTTATACTCCAAAATCTCTTCGTTCTTTTACCCCACCTAGACTTGCACCTTCCAAATAATAGGATTTCTGCTCACTATATATTTAACCTCATTTTAGACTCATGTTCTATAATCCTATGTATTCCCTTGCCATTAATGTCCTACCTTAGTTTATCCTTTCCTATGTTCTCATGCTCTAATTTGTTACATTTAGACTGTTTCTTTTAGATATGCCCCTTTTTACCAGTTTTACTGAAATTTACTACCTCACATTAACCTGTTAAATTTTATTTGCCAATTATTTGCAAATTCTGCAGGACTATTAATGTCTTCCTGTAATTTTGGACAGCAGTGCTCAGTTGGTAGTGGAATATATTTTTCTGGTGAACATTATTTTAAATGTTTCCCATTGTTGATCTACATTATCTTTTTAGCTCCAGTCTTTTAGCCTGCCTTTCATCATACTTACGTACTTCTTTATCATCATTTTCAAAGTATTGTATTCGGGTCACTATTGTCTACATGTCCCCTTACCTTTATTTGTATCTGCTCTGTTTCATTTCCCGTTGCTTGGTCTAATGGTGAACCTACCCTTGGATGGAATTTTTACATATTGGGTTAGAAAGACATCCTGTACACGTTGTGGGAACTGTATTCCCTTATCATTTTTACCAACCTCCTATCCAATTAATATCAGAGTAGTCAAAGGAGATTTTGAGATGGAGGCACCTTCCGCAGACCTGTTTGCTTATGACTGTCTTGGCATCCGCAAGCTACCACATTCTGCAGTGCAGATACATAATCTACTCTGCCAAATCATAGACCAATCTTATTTTATTTATTTGATGAATTAAAGTCTTAAATATTTAAAGTCTTAAATATTTAAACTACATCCAATTACAAATACTTAGTTTAAATATTTAAGCCATGAATTAATACAGTTCTTATACTTCCCTGGTCCTGGTTTAAACTCCTGCCCTAGTTTAGAGAAATGAAGAAACCTTAAAACTCACCAATTAATCATCTACTTACAGAACAGTACCTAAATCCACACTGCGCTGAATTCCCTCACTCGCCAAATTCCCCGAGTTAAATAAGCACTCTGTCAAAATGATACTCTGTTGAGCTGACTTTCTGCCATTTGCTTACTTGAGCAATCTCGGTATTCTGCTTGCTTGTCTCACTCCAGATTTCTGTTGTTACTTTTAATGTTGATGTGCACCTGAAATTGCTGTTCATTAATACCACAAGTATAATAGACTTGTGACACCAATCGAACACTTGCAAATGTTCTTAACTGAAATCACTCTCACCTAAACCTCCATCCTTGACCCCATTTTATTTTCTTCTCAGTTCCACATTACTAAGCCTATTTCCCCAGTTGCTTCCACTTTCCCTCAAGCTCCCCCAATTTTTCCCAACCTCTTTCCTATTTAAGCTCCCACACCAACCTTAATTCCTCCATTTCCCCAGAGCCTCCAACCTTCAGCTTGCTTTCATTGTCATATTTGCTTTCCAACCTCAATCCCTAGTTCCTCCCTTCCTCCCTGTCCCTGCTTATCTTCCAAAGGTCCCCATACCTCACACTGTTTCCTCTCCCTTGCATCTCCATGATGGAAGTCATCATATTTGTTTTTTTCACTGCCAGACTTTGGTACAGCCTTCTATCTTCCACTCCCCCCACCCCCCCAATCTCCTAAAAAAACCTCCAGCTTATCTGAAATTCTGCTCATATCCTAACCTGCCCAAAACCTTGGAAATAATGGAAATGATTATAAATTGCCTTTCACCAACTCAGGATATTGCAAAGTACTTTCCAGCTAGTTAAGTACTTTTGAAGTATATTGTTGTAATGTAGGCAAGGTAGCAGTCAATTAGTGCATGGAAATCCTCACAAATTGCAATATGATGATAATAGCCAGACAATGAATATTTAGTGTTATTGATTGAGAGATAATTATTAGCTAGGATGTTTGAATAAACCCCCTGCTTTTCTTCAAAACAACACCATGGGATCCTTTATATTCACTTAAGAACACAGAAAAGGTCTTGGTTCAATATCTCATCTGGTTCTCTTTTGAATGGGACTCCAAGTCCCTTTGCCAGCAGGGAAATGGGAGTGTCTCCCGCTGGTGTGAGCAGCACCTCCCAGGTAAGCTTCACTCACTTGAGTGATGCAAATTTATGCATTGTGGGAGAAATGCAGGCCAGACTGACAGTTCAGAGATCGGAAGGGCGCCTTGATCTCTGCAGTCACTGAGAGGTCCCATTCTCCCCCACCCCTCACAATGGGAACCGTGACCCCTGCTGACACAAGAAGCACCCCCAACCCCTCAGCACAGAGGAAAATCTTCTCCCACCATAGAAAGAGCGGGTCAATCCCACCCTCCCCCCCCCCCTCTTCAACACCACGGTGGCATGAGGGTAAGAGGTTGAGCTAGGGATTCTTCCCTGGAATGAGAGTCTCTCATGGCTGGTCCCTTCTAGCCCGGGTAAACCTGAACATCATTCTTGGTATGGCGATTTCTGGGATCTCTCTGATCAAAAGTTTTTATTCTGGTCTATGGACTGAAAGCTTTAGAATGGGCTGATCACTTTAATCCCCATGCCCCCTGGATACCTGGCAGGCTTCCAAGTCCCAGAAGTACTCCATTCAGGACAAGGAGTTCCCCTTTCTCTCTCAGAAGCTGCGGTATGAGAAGACCACTTTTAATCTTATGACTGACATTGGGTGGTGCAGGGGGAAAGTCCCTTCTCCGCAGCTGCTCAATCAGCCCCATTTTTAACACTGCATTTATTCCTACTCTCTGAGCCTGTCACAGTCCTAAATTGCCTTCCGCATATCCTGCAACTCTGACCCCTTGTTTTAGACCCCCAGTCAGGGAAAATGTCATTCTTCCATCCAATATGTCCAGTTCTGTCAGAATTTTATATGTTTCAATGTTATCATAAGAACATAAGAACTAGGAACAGGAGTAGGCCGTCTGGCCCCTTGAGCCTGCTCCATCATTCAATAAGATCATGGCTGATCTTATCGTGGACTCACTCCGATTACCCGCCTGCTCACTCTAATTCCTAATTCCTAACCCTGTTCAAAAATTTATCTATCCTTGCCTTAAAAACATTCAATGAGGTAGCCTCAACTGCTTCACTGGGCAGGGAATTCCACAGATTCACAACCCTATCGCTTTTCATTCTTCTAAACTCCAGTCTTCACAGATCCACTCTCCCCAATCTCTCCTCATACACAATGCTACTATCCCAAGAATCAGTCTAGTGAGCCTTTCCTGGACTCCCTCTGTGGCAAGTATATCATTTCTTAGGTAAAGAGATCAAAACCACTGAGAATACTCCAGGTCTGCACAGCTGCAGTAAGACATATTTGCACCTATACTCAAATCCTCTTACAATGAAGGTCAACATACTGTATGTCTTCCTAATTATTTGTCGCACAGCATGCTTGCTTTCATTGACTTGTGCACAAGGATACCCAGATCCCTTTGTACATCATTTTTCAATCTATCACCATTTAGATAATACTCTGCCATTCTGTTTTACCAACTGAAGTGCAAACTTCACAATTGCACAGCATCTGCCATGTGTTTGTCAACTCACTCAACTTGTCTGAATTGTCTTGAAGCCTTTTTACATCCTTTACATCCTTGAAGCCTTTTTACATCACTCACATTCCTACCTAGTTTTGTGTTATCAGCAAACTTGGAAATACTACGTTTAGTTCCCTCATCCAAAACATTGATATATATTGTGAGTAGTTGGGAACCAAGCACTGATCCCTGCAGTACCCTACTTGTCACTGTCTACCACTTAAAAAATGACTGATTTATTTGTACTTTGTTTCCTGTCTGCTAACCAATTCTAAACCCATGCCAATATATTACCCCGAATCCCATGTGCTTTAATTTTGCATGCTTACCTCTTATATGGCATTTTGTCAAAAAGTTACTGAAAATCCAAATACACCATATTGACTGGTTCACCCTTATCTATTCCACTTGTTACGTCCTCAAAAAACTCTAGTAGGTTTGTCAAACACGATTTCCCTTCCATAAATCCATGTTGACTTTGTCCATTTCTGTTGATATTATCTAAGTGTCCTGTTATTACATCCTTCATAATAAACTCCAGCATTTTCCCTATGACTGATGTTGGCTAACTGCATAGTAATTCCCTGTTATTTTCCCTCCTTCCTTTTTTAAATAGTAGGGTTACGTTTGTTGCCAACCAACCTGCTCAGACTGTTCCAAAATCTACAGAATTTTGGAAGATGACAGGCAGCACATCCACTATTTCCATGGCCACTTCCTTTAATTCCATGGGATGTAGATTATCAGGCTCTGTGGATTTATCGACTTTCAGTCCCATTAATTTCTCGAGCACTAGTTTTTTACCTATACTAATTTTCTTCAATTCCTCCTTCTCACGAGACCCTTGGTTCCTGAGTATTTCTGGGGAATTATTTGTCATCTTGTTCCTTTAAGACAGAACTAAAGTAGTTGTTTAATTGCTCTGGCATTTCCTTGTTTCCATTATGCATTCTCCCATTTTGGACTATAAGGGACCTACATTTGTCCTCACATTATTTCCTTTTACATACTTATAGAGACTTTTATAACTGATTTCTATGTTCATTGTATGTTTACTCTCATATTTTTTCCCTCTTAATCAATCTCTTGGTCCTTCTTTGCTGAATTCTGATTTGCTCCCACTCCTTGGGCTTGCTATTTATTCTAGCAATTTGATCTGACCTCTCTTTAGGTTTAATATTATCCTTAATTTTTTTTGTTAGCCATGATTGGGCCACTTTTCCTGTTGTGGTTTTGTGCCAGAAAGGAATATATAAATGTTGCAATGCATGAATTTGTTCTTTAAATATTAGCTTCTGCCTATCCACCATCATGCCTTTTAATGAATTCCCCAATCTATTGTAGCCAACTCACCTCTCATACCTTTGTAATTTCCTTTGTTAGATTTAGGACCCTAGTCTTCTAGTTTCACATAAGACTATTTCACTTTCCATCCTAATAAAAAATTCCAGCATGTTATGGTCACACTTCCCTAAAGGACCCCACACAACAAGATTATTATCTAACCTTTTCTCATTGCACAATACCAAATCAAGGATAGCCTTTTCCCTTGTTGGTCCCTCAATGTACTGGTCTAAAAAATCATCTTGTACACATTCCAGGAATTCATCCATCATACTATTGCTAATTTGGTTTGCCTGGTCTATATGTAGATTAAAGTCACCCATGATTATTGTAGCATCCTTGCTCTCTGCATCTCTAATTTATTGTTTAATATTGTCCCCTACCTTACCACTACTGTTCAGAGGCCAATAGGCAATTCGCACTAATGTTTTCCTCCCCTTATTGTTTCTTAGCTCCACCCAGACTGTTTCTATATCATGATTTTCCCAGTCGGTATTCTTTCCCATTATTACACTGATTTAATCCTTTACTAAAAATATCACCTCACTTCCTTTTCCTTTTTGACTTTTCTTTCCTAATCATTGCATACCCATGGATATTCACTCCCCAGCCATGGTCACTCTGCAGTCATGTCTTCGTTATCACAATCACACCTATTATCTTGTATCCATTTACATCTATTAACCCTGTTAATTCATCTATCTTATTGTGAATGCTTGGTGCGTTCAGATATAGCGCATTTAGATTTGTCTTTTAAACATTTTTATACTATGACCCTCTTTGCTGCTAGCCTTTATTTCCTCTGCCTTCCACTTTTGTTTTTTATCATAGAATCCTCACCGTGTAGCCCATTGAGTCTGCACCGACTCTTGCCCAGTCTTGCCCTATAACCCCATGTATTTACCCCGCTAACCTATATATCTTGAGACACTAAGAGGTAATTTAGCATGTCCAATCAACCTAACCTGCACATCTTTGGACTGTAGGAGGAAACCCACGCAGCCACGGGGAGAATGTGCAAACCCCACACAGTCACCCAAGGCTGGAATTGAACCTGGTCCCTGGCGCTGTGAGGCAGTAGTGCTAACCACTGTGTCACCGTGCTGCCCTTACTTGTAGGTTTACTTTTCTAACTTTGTTTCCATTTTTGTTGCCTTGCTCAGGTTCCCATCTCCCTGCCACTGTAGTTTAAACTCTCTCCTACTGCACTAGTGAATACCCTTGTGAGGATATTGGTCCCCCTCCTGCTGGAGTGCAACCCGTCCAACTTGTACAGGCCCCATCTTCCCGGTCCCAATACCTCAGGAATCTAAATCCCTGCCACCTACATCATCTCTCCAGTCACACATTCATCTTGTCTATTTTCCTATTCCTGATCTTACTAGCACGTGGGAGTAATCCTGAGATTACTACCTTTGAGGTCTTGCTTTTTAATTATTTTCCTAGCTACTTGTGTTTTGCTTGCAGGACCTCATCCTTCTTTTTACCCAAGCCCTTTGTCCCAATATGGACCACAGCCTCAGGTTGTTCACCCTCCCTCTTCAGAATGTCTTGCTGCAGCTGCTCGGTGATATCCTTGACCCTGGCACCAGAGAGGCAATATATCATCCTGGTGTCATGTCTGCAGCTGAGCCACTCGTGGTGCCATAGACTTGGCTCTTGCTGCAGTCCCCTGAGAAACTATCATTCCCAGCAGTACTTAAAATCGAAAACCTGTTAGGGAATGAGATGGACTCAGGGGACTCCTGTAATACTGGCCTACTATCTAATCTGTCTGGCAGTCACCTGTTCCCTTTCTGTCTTTGCACTCTTTGCCTGTGTTATGCGCTATTCACAAAGATCTCAGCCTGGCAGATGCACCACAGTGATTCTAGCCACAGCTGCAGATCCAAAATGTGGATTTTGAGTAGCTGCAGCTGGAGACACTTCCTGCACATGTGGTTGCCCTGGACACTAGAAAAGACCCTGACTTCCTACATCACACAGGAGGAGCATTCAATATGGCTGAGCTGCCCTGTCATGACTTACCCTTAAATTACTCCCTTTACTTTTCTTCTTCTAAAGAATATTACATATATGTGAGAGATCTAACTTCTTATGCTTTAAATGCTACGTAATCTAAACTAAAGACCAACTTTTACTTTAAAGACTGGGCATTAGAAATACTCCCCAGGTCTTACTTACCGAGGCTGTCACTTCACTCGTGCTGATTTCCGATCCTGCTTCATTAATTTATGTTTCCTCTGTTATGTCACTCTTGATTGTTTTCAAAAAATCACCCCATCAAGCAAGTTTTCAACTCCTGCACTGGAATTATACTGCCCTGACTGCCACGGGAATCAGAGCAGGTGAGGGGTGGACAATGGGAAGGTCCGTTGACCTCGGGTGGGATTTTACGGCCTCCAGTCTCCAAGCAGCTCCTTCCCCAAGCTCCAATTTAAGCACTTTAATGTAGTCCAAAGCAGCACTCCAGTGCTGACCCAGTCTGTCAACATTTTCAATTTAAATGTATAACTCTTGTCCTTATTTTTAAATTCCTCTGTGGCTGTGTGCCTTTTCTTATCTCCATAAAGATCTTTAGCTCTATAACCTCCCAGGTCCCTCCACTCCGCTTGCTCTGACCCCTTATGCATCACCTCCCCTTTCCCCACTAGTTATAGCTACACCTTTACTTATCTAGACCTCATTCTCAGGAATATCTTCCTTAAACCCCTCTCACCCAAGACCCTCCCGATAAAGTGCCCGTTTGACCAAGTTTTTCATTACCCTCCCCAATCTCTCTCTCATTGGCTTGGTTTTCTTTGTACCTCTGAAGCACCTTGAGACATCTTTCCACGCTAATACTGTTCTCGAGCATCCGTTATCCATGCTGTTGAATTTGCCTCTATCTTTTGGAATACGCCATGTTTCAGTAGTTCCTATCAATTAATTTTTGCTACTGCTACAACAGCCTCTATTATCATAGAATCAGAATCATAGATTGATACAGCACAAAAAGGTTTAGCACATCATGGCCATGCTAGCATTTTGGTAGAGCTATCCAACTAATCTCACTCCCGTGCCCTTTCTCCGTCCTTTATTTTTCAGGTATTTAATTTGAACATTTTGTTACAATTCTAATGTTCCTGTGTAATCACCTTATTCATTTTTTGTGCCCTCACTGTCTGACTTTTTGGAGGCTAGATTATGAGTTAATAAATTCTTATTAATCTGTTGGCTATCATCCGTTATTTTCATACTCTCATGTGGGACCCTTGCTTCAGTCTGCCTTCATTTAACCACTAACTTATCATCCAGGATAAATGTGTTATGATGGTTCTCTTTTCCTCATTAGTCTCATGGTTTCTGCTCAATTAAAATGTAGCCTTTCTTTTCCAAACCATTTCCTTTTGTTCAGCAAACAATCCAATTACTTACAAAAATTGTGTCCTTATTAGTCTTTTTTTCACGACCTCTAATTTCTTAGTGAATTCAGCTCAATTATCACACCCAGAAGTACACCTGACTACATCCTTTTACATATCAAACTGGCAAATTTCAATATTATCGTTCAGTTTCTCTCTGTATTTCTTTCCATTATTGTTCACCCCTGTTTAGACTTCTATCATCAATTGCTATGCTTCATTATAACTAACTTTGCTCTTATTTCTGACAGTCATTTTTCTTGACTTTTCTCAATGTGCAAATCCCTAAGTTTCTAACTTACCAACCTGTTGATTCTTTATGTCTGACAAACATTCCAATCCACTTTCCTTGGCAAAGAATCCTCAAAAGCTATCAATTCCCTTTGCCTTACAATTTGCTGACTTCCTTCATTTATTTTCCTCTGACTTTTGACATTCTTTCATTCTGACTTGTACCTGCAGTGAAGGCCAGAATTTGATAATGGTGACCTGCAGTGACTTACCTATTGAGCCCAGTGCAACTCCATCTATAGCAGTGGTTCTCAAACTTTTTCATCCATGAACCACTTAGGCAGGGCAAAAGATCCCCATTTACTACTTCAAAAACTGATTTGAAATAATGGGAAGGATGATGCTGTTTTCGATGAGCGACCAGTGAGGTGATGTCTGTCTCTAAGATAGATCTCAGTTCAGTCTCCATGTTCAGCCAGCTCCTCTTTGTTTTCAGTACCTCAAGTGTTGAAAATTAAATCTTATTTATTTATTAGTGTCCCAAGTAGGCTTACATTAACACTGCAATGAGGTTATTGTGAAAATCCCCTAGTCGACATACTCTGGCGCCTGTTCAGGTGCACTGAGGGAGAATTTAGCATAGCTAATGCACCTAACCAGCACTTCTTTCGGACTGTGGGTGGAAACCGGAGCACCCGGAGGAAACCCACGCAGACACAGGGAGACCATGCAAACTCAACACAGACAGTGACCCAAGCTGGGAATCAAACCCGGGTCCCTGGCGCTGTGAGGCAGCAGTGCTAATCATTGTGCCACCATGCCACCCACGTTGCAGTTCTGTCTTATTGTGAATGGCAGCAAGTGCGTCAGAGATGTGTTTGTGAATCCAGGATGTTTGGACCTTGGGTAGAGCTAAAAGTTCATCAAACCTTTCTCACCAAATACCAGCTTCAGTGACTTCCATTTTGGACCAGTCCAAGGACCACATTTTGATAACCAGTGGTCCATATAATTTTCCTCCATGCTGACTTGTACTGGTTTTCCTGCTAAACCATTTGTAGTAATTCAGCCAACTGCCAATTTTCCATCACCAAACATCCTTTACCGTGTACCAGAGAGAAAGGCTGTGCCTGCGGCTTACAGCTAGATAGTCTATACTTTGGGATCTACAACACTCTTATGGATTGATGCCGGTTAATAAAACCCTACTATCTACTTCTCATTGAGCAAGCCTTTGCTCACTCAATAAAAAAGCTTGTACTCCTTGTGGCCCACAAAAAGGTCTATCGATGATCCCCTGTGGCCATCATAACAGCATTATCAACCGCTGCCCTTGAATCACATGCCCAGAAGGAGGTCATTTAGCACATCGAGTACATGTTGGCAGTACATTCTATATCCTAATCGCTTGTTGCATAAAATACATTTCTCGATGTCATCTCTGATTATTTTACCAATCACCTTAAATTTGTACCCTCTGTTATAGACCCTTTAGCCATTGAAAACTATTTCTCATTATTTACTTTATGTCAACACCCCGCAGCCTGTTTTACAGTGGCAGAGATGGTCCACCATTGGCCGATGGCAGGATTTTCTGTTCCCGCTGCTGTCAATGGGGTTTTCTCATTCTCCGCCGCCAGGGAACCTGTAGTCAGCAGAATTGGAAGATCCCACTAGTGGGAATAGCCAGAAACCCTACCCATTAAGATTTTTAACACATTTGATTGAATGGGGCCATATTGCCTACTCCTGCTCCCATTTCTTATGTTCAGAAGATCTTGGGAAGTTGTACATAGTTTAACAAGAATATTAAAAAGTGAGTTACAAAAGTTAACTCACTAATATGAGCTTACAAGCATAAAAGGAAGCACAGTATAATGGAATTATGCTAGGTTTGCTAAAGCTGGGAAAAGAAGATGAACAAAGAGAACAATAACTCACTGCAGATGGTCCCAGAGGTGAACCTTGAATATCCAGTGAAAAGCAGAATCAGCCAACATTATAGCAGTCTATGAATCAAGAAGAAAGATTTATGACTGTGTTCATCTTACAAAGAGACAATTTTAAACCAGAGACTTAGCAATGATATGTTAAATATAGTCTCCTCAATCTCTCCTCACTGGACAATCCTGCTATTCCAGCGGTCAGTCTGGTGAAGCTTCAACTCACTCCCTCTATGGAAAGTATATAGTTCCCTAGGTATAGAGACTAATACTGCAGGTGCAATCTCATCAAGGCTCTATACAATTGCAGCCAAACTTCTTTACTACTGTACTCGAATTCTTTTGCAATAAAGGGCAACATACCATTTGCCTTCCTAATTGCTTGTCGTACCTACATGTTAGCTTTCAGTGACTCATAACAAGGACAGCCAGGTCCCTATGGACATCAACATTTCTCCATTTCCCGCCATTTAAGAAATACTCTGCATTTCTGTTTTTCCTACTAATATGGATAACTTCACATTTTTCCACATTATATTCTAATTGCAATGTACTTGCCTTCTCACCTAGCCTAAACCCTCTGGAAGCCTCTTTGCATCCTCCTCAGAGCTTACATTCCCACCTAGCTTTATGTCATCAGCAAATCAAGGTGACCATGGTACTGTCATCAATTGTCATAAAAACCCATTTCTGTTCATTGATGATCTTAAGGGAAGGAAATCTGCCATCCTTTCGTGGTCTGCCCTACATGTGGCCCCAGACCCATAATAATGTGGTTGATTCTTAACTGATTTTTGAAATGGCTTAACAAGGTCAAGGACAATTAGGGACAAGCAACAAATGTTGGCCTTTCAGCATTGACCACATCACATGAAAGAATTTTAAAAACTTGGAAATATTACATTTCAACCCCACTGCTAGGACTACAGATAGTTCCCAAAGCTTAACTTGCAGGTCAAGAAACATCACTTCAAAGTAAATCCAAGGTATCAGTGGGGCCTTGTTGGCAGACCCTAGCGAGGGGGTTGGTGGACCAGTTTGAAAGGCTGGAGGGTAGGATTACGGAGTGGGTGGGAATGTGCAGGGTATAACGTTGGTGGAATGGGGGAATATGCCTCCGATCAGCACAGTGAACCTTAAAGGATGTTTCCCCCCACTCCTAGCAATAGGAGCTGCCATGCTTCCTGCTTGGCATGGGCCTTCTTCTGCCGTGGGTAAAGTAGAAGAAGATGTGGAATGAGATATTTAAGTAGCCAATCATTGGGTACAGAAGGGCTCTGGTAGGCTCAGTGGCAGACTAGCTGCCTGATGCCTTTCCTGCTCAATGTAAAATGGGAGACTGTTGGGGTGGTGGGGTAGGACCGTGGTAAGGCCACATGCTGCATTTTACTAGCCCCCTTGCCTTGAAACACTCTGGATTGATACTGAGCTCCGGCATTGTAACTATTGAAGTCAATCTGGCTTGGAGCAGGGTGAATGGCCATTGTTCAAGGTGCTGCTCATTGTAGAAGTAATGATAGGAAAAGCCTCCCTGCTATAACATACACCCAAGAATTACAAAGCCACTGTGGGGAGTAAAGGGAGTAAATAAAATAACTTCAACAATTATGCTATGAAAATAGCATGGGTTTAAAGAGTGAGGAGGGAAGAATAAACAAATCAAGACCTTCATTGTATTTTAAGCAAATATTGGAAACCTATCTTGCGAGGTAGATGGAGCAAAATATAGTTATGTAAGTAGTTAAGGGTGGGATATTATGAAGAGGAAAGAATAGAATTACTTGCATTTTAAGAACATTTTGTAAAGTGATTGGTAAATGAAGTTGTAAGTATAAAATAATATTTCTGAGACCTGTATGTTTCAGGTATCGGCATGGTAAACAACAATTTTAGCTCATGTTAGGCATGTTTCAATAAATTTAAACAAGCAAGCATTACCCAGCAGTGGAACTGTTGTGAACATCAGAAGGTGTCAGCTTGATCTAGTGTATCATTCTTGCTGCTGAGTCAGAAATACAAGCTTCATTACAAAGGTGAGCATATAATCTAGACTGACGCCACTGCATTATCGAAGGAGTGCAGCATTATTAGCTTGTTGTCTTTCGGATGTGCCATTAAACTGAAGATGGCATTATTAGTAAAGCAGGAAAATATCCTCACATCCTAGCCAACCTGCATCACTCAACCAACACCAGCAAAACTTAGCAACTGGCCATTTCTTATTGATGTTTATGGTACCTTTTGTGAATATTGATTGAAGTGTTTCTTTATATTGCAGTAGTGATTACACTTCAAAAGTAGTTAGCGAGGTTCTTGAGATACAAAAGGTGTTACATAAATGTACTTTCTTTCTTCCCAGGTCCTGGGTTAGCTATTTACATTTCACAGGAATATAAAAGTAAAATGAAAAGTCTTTGTGTGCTATTTCACTTTTAGAGTTCACACTGAATGTTATTAATCTTTCACAAAATAAGTACTTTCTGAGGTCATGGGAATAGGGCCTGGGAGGGATTGTTGTCGGTGCAGACACGATGGGCCGAATGGCTTCTTTCTGCACTGTAGGAATTTTATTATTCTATGATTCTATGAAGTTATTTTTTCAGTGTAACCTCATGCTCAGTATTTTGCCAAAGTTATATAAGCCCAGATAGCAAATTCACTGGAATTATTTGATTTGTCCCACATTTTCAAATAATGATTATCTCTTGGGCCTGTTATAAGAATGAATGCAACTGTTGCACTTTCTAATGATCATAGTTAAGTATATTTTAAAATTTTAATGAGTCTGCATTTTGGATATCCTTGAACCCATATGCGTGTATCAGGCACATACATTATAGGTTTATAAAAAAATGAAATTCCGGAAGAAATGTACTGATATCTGAATAATGTTTTACAAAATGTTAATATTTTTGAAATGCACTGGAAAGTGGCTCAATCATTGGTCATTTTAAAATTTACAAATTTTTAATGCATAAGTTATACAAAGAATGTTTCAGTATTAAATGTAACTGGTCAGCGCCAATAGTTCAACTGCAGAGCAATGCAGATTTTACGTTGACCACAGCAGTTCGTACAGATAAATAAAGTCATAAAATAGCAAGCCATATTCATATGCTGAAAAGGTGCAGGATCTACTTTGCCTCTGGTGCAAATTTTGTTTTTCGTTTTCAATGCGTTGAATTTGAATGTTGGCCAAGGTCAGCCGTGGAATTGACTTTAGGCACAGGAAGGCGTCCATGATTTTGTGCAGTAGTGAGTGCTGATGCTTCTGGGATAGCTTCCTGAATTAATGCAGTGTTTCTGCTGAATCATAAAGCAAGCACCATCAGTTTTTGCAACAATCTCTGCAAGCTAATTTAATCTCACTAATGGTTTCAATATCCTGAAGTTTATAATCTCTTATTTGTCAACGTCCTTGGTGGGTATGCTGTTGATCCTTTCAGCATTCCTGTAAATAGGAAAATAAATGTTTGTCGTGTAGGTGGTTTGGATCAGACTTTGGAATATTGAAAACCAATAATTTGAATTAAATGTACGACAAAAGGTACAATGTACTAACAAAGTTATTGTTAAATAATTTATGCAAAACATTATCATGAAAACAATGAGAAGTTATTTCCACCATTCTCTCCCTCTGCAAACAAGAATATCATAGAAACCCTACAATGCAGAAAGAGGCCATTCGGCCCATCGAGTCTGCACCGACCACAACCCCACCCAGGCCCTATCCCCATATCCCTACATATTTTACCCGCTAATCCCTCTAACCTACGCATCCCGGGACACGAAGGGGCAATTTAGCATAGCCAATTAACCTCACCCGCACATCTTTGGATTGTTGGAGGAAACACGGGGAGAATGTGCAAACTCCACGCAGACAGTGACCCAAGCCGGGAATCGAACCCAGTTCCCTGGAGCTGTGAAGCAGCAGTGCTAACCACTATGCTACCGTGCCGCCCATTATAGAATAGGCGTGCATAACAATCCCTTTTTTAAAAATTATGGCCTCATACAATACTTCACAGTTGTTTTCTTTATCTGATGAAGCCATGCAATGTTTTAATGAAATTATTTTATTTTGTTTATGTTTTTTTAAGATGTAAGATGTAACCTATGTCCTTTTTCAATATAGTTTTAATAGTTGGAACACATTTGGTAACTGCAGCTATGTCACTTGTATAGCAAAGTTCCTTTCTTCAAAGTTTTAGAATCGAAAATGCTCCATGCCAAACTCTAAAGAGTAAATTTTCCAGTCCCACCCACCGCTGGAATCGTCATGGCCTGGACAGATAATTTGATGGACCATTTAAAGGTCCGTTTGACCTCGGGTGGAAATTTCCTGTTTTGGGGTGGACGCGACCAGAAAATCCTGCACTTTGTCTCAATAGATGGACTGGTGGTTGTGCTTTCAACAAAAAAGGGGAATTCTCTAGTAGCTGGAGTCATATGATAGACACAGAAAAATGCACCTAGCTGGAAGGGACCAATCATCACAACTCCAAGACACATTTGTAGATCTCCTCAAGACATGGTCCTTAACAATACCTTCTCAGCTGCTTAATCAGTGATCTTTCCTTTATCATAATATGAGTTGATGTCACGACAGGACTCCACTCTAAACATGACTGCTCTAATCATGGAGCAAGGTACTGTAGCTTACAGCAGGATCGGGACAAAATTCTGAATAACATTTGTATCAGGTAAAGAAGAATGACTATCTAAAACAAAATGAAAGGCCCCGTTACCTCTCCTTGACTTTCATAAACATCTCTAACACATGAACAATGTCAAGTGAGCTATCATGACTAATGGCTTAAGTGGACCAGATATGTCAATACTATTTGCAAAAGTTGGGCAGAGACTAGATCCTCTTGAGTGTTTTGTTCCCTGACAGTGCTATAAAGTTCAAGTCAGGAGTGTGACATAATGCTTACAAATGTCTGGATGGATGAAACCACAGCAACATTCAATTAGCTTGACACTATTCAGAGCAAAGTAGTCCATCAAATTGGTTTCCTGTCACCAAATATAATCCATTTCTTTCACTATTGGTACACTGATTGAAGTATGTACTGTTCACAGGATTCGACTGCAGCGGGAGAAAATGTGGGTACGAGAGCAACAGAAAGAAGACATTATAATAAAAAACTATACAACTGAGATCTTATAGAATTGAAATGGACCAGGAAAATATCAGAAGGAACAAAAGAGCCTTGATATCATTGGGAAAGAAACCAATGGGACCTTGGACATAGCATTTAGATCTAGATGGAGGCAATGAACCAGAAGCAGATGGAAACTTTATAATCACTCAGGTAGAAGACTCGGTTATCGACTGACACGAGATTTCAGATTTCCCTTAACTTTTGAATGAGATAAGAACCAGATCAGGGAGATTGGTGAATGGAACCTCAAAGACTAAATCTGTGAAGTCTGAGACCTTGCGGGAGATGTGGGAGGATATATATATACAGTGGTTGGGATAAATAGTAGGGGTGGGGAGGAGCTGTAGAGTAAAGGGTTAACAACAGGAGCAGCTAATGCTGATGTAACTATAATGCAATGTCATATGATTAAGTAACTGAGATCTGGTGGGAAGCAGAAGTAGAGTCTTGTGTAGAGTACTGAGAAATACACAGATTTCTAAATAATTTTTTTTACCCACAAATAACAGTCTACTGTAGCATTATTAGGGTAACAAGTAAGCACCAAAGAAACCCCATCTAGACCCTGAACGCAAGGCAGAACAATAACTTGCCGACCAATGCTCAGTTTGGGTTCCACTAGACCATTCAGCTTCAGATCTTATTATAACCTTGGGCCAAACATGTACAAAAGAGCTGGATTTCAAAGTTGAGTGAGAGTAATTGGCTTTGACGTTGAAGCATCACTTAACTGAGTGTGACATCATGGAGCTATAGTAAGATTGAAGCCGGTGGGAATCAAATGAAAAGTCTTCATCAGCTGAAGTCATCCCAACGCAAAGAAAGATGGTAGTGGTTGTTGGAGGCCAACCAACGCAGCACCAGGCATTCCTGCAGTGGTTCCTCATGGCAGTGTTCCAAATCCTACTGCCTCCAACTCTTCAATCGACAATCTTCCATCCAACATAAGGTCAGCAGTGGAGATGTTTGCTGAAGATTTGGTTCCATTCCCAACTCCTCAGAATATTTTGGGTTGTAGGTGGATGGGAGATGGGCACAAATGGGGTTATAGAGCTGGACAAGTGATTTAAAACACTAAATAATTTTAAAATTTGAGAAGTTAGTGCATTGGGAGCCAATGTTGATCACCAAGGACAGGGTAATAGGTGAGCAAGTCTTATTGTCAGATTGGAAATATATCCAGTAGAGTGTAGAATGAGCTGGAAATGATGAAGGTGCATAATGAAAGACCTGTCAGCAGAACATTGGTTCATTCAGATCTAGAGAAGACAAAGGCATGGATCAGAATTTGATCAGTAGATGGGAAAATGTAGGGAAATGAGGTGTAGGCAATTAATCATGGGGAGGATATTAATTTGTCCAATTACAGCATCCCCTCCACCCTCATAGTAAAGTTTATTTATTAGTCACAAATAGGTTTACATTAACACCGCAATGAATTTATTGTGCAAATCCCCTAGTTGCCACACTCCAGTGCCTGTTCGGGTACATTGAGGGAGAATTTATCATGGCCAATGCACCTTACCAGCACGTCTTTCAGACTGGGAGGAAACCGGAGCACCCGGAGGAAACCCACACAGTGGCCCAAGCCAGGAGTCGAACCCAGATCCCTGGCGCTGTGAGGCAGCAGTGCTAACCACTGTGCCACCGTGCCGCCCATGTATAAATCTTGTCCGATTTTCCTTCTCTTCAGCTCTGACGAAGGGTCATCCAGACTCAAAACGTTTGCTCTATTTTCTCTCCACATATGCTATCAGACTTGCTGAGATTTTCCAGCATTTTCTGACTTTATTTAAGATTCCGGCATCAGCAGTATTTTGCCTTTATCAAATGGTTCTGTAAAGCTTTCAGGATCATTTTAGAGATTGAAAATTGGGTTAATTGACAGGTGCTAAAAGCAACACTTATTAAAAATGTTTATTTAGGTGATAAATGTATCTTTAGCAGAATTAATCAATCTGCACCAGGTTATCACCGTTTACCAAGTTTTTTAATACAAGGTGAATAAAAGCAATTATGTTTTAAAATGCTGTCCGATTGCACTGGTTCATGCAAGATTTTACATTTGTGATTATGTGTGAGTTCGATCAGAAGCCTAAGCCATAACTTCCCGTCAGTAAATTAGCACTATATCAACTGCCATTTGCAGTCAGATTGCTAGTTGTGTCCAAAGCAGAAACTCTACCCTGATGTGTTTCGATACCAGGGGACTACTTGAACCATTATTTAGCATGCAATTGTTCCTGCTGAAACAAGCTAATAGTACTTCACTTTGTGGTTTTAAATTTGGTGCGGAAGCTGGCTAGCATTCCGAAAAGCTTGTACACGTAGTGCGGGATACTAGAAAATAACCTAAATATTTCATTTTGTAAAAAAAATTATCGTTTGCAGAAGGTGGACATTGTAATAAATATTGAATGATTTGTAACTGACTGAAATTGTCATGACTAGGATAATTTAAAATATTTGAATGCAGGGGCCGATTATTGGGAGAGAAAATCAACTGATTCTGGTTTCAGAAGTAGCTGACTGCTGATATTCTGTTTCATATTATTACTCATATTGCATAGCTGCATTTGCTCCTGAGTGTGTCTGAAGAACTGGTACATGTAAAGTACTGTTAAAGGCAAACCGACTTTAAGGCAGTGTGAGAGATTTTACGAAGTTTATATTCCACCCTCAACTAATACTACCAAAAACTTATTAACTGGTCTTTCATTCCATTTACATTTTGTGGGACTTTACTGTGTGTGACTGGCTGCTGTAGTTAATTACATTAATCAACAGTGACTATGCTTCGAAAGTAATTAATTGGTTGTGAAATGGTTGGGTCACCCTGAAGACATGACAAAGTGCTATATAAATACAAGTTATTTCTTCAACTGAGCCAAGAAGTACATTTTGTGTGGCACATAAATGTCTAATGAATCATTTTTGTGATCTTAATTTGCTTTTGGCATCGTTTGGACCTCTTGAATTAAAATGTGTAACTTCCAACCAATCCTGTTTCATTAAATTTATATTGTTTGAGCAAAGAAGTTAGAAGTTTTAGGATAGCATTGATCTTTCAGTGAAATAAAATTCAATTTCCTGCTGTGTAATAATATAGAAACTTGAAAATTAGAAGCTTAGGAGAATATTCTGGAGCTGTTGTAAATAAATCACGTTAACATTCCTAGCTTGATTGTGTTTCTGGTATTGTCAGAATTTATTTAAAAAAAGATGTGTTTTAGCATATATTATGAAGATGCATGAAATGTATTGATAATCATTAATTGCTGGTATCTAGTTCGCGGAGAAATAAGGGTTCCACCCCTCAAGCCAAAATGGCACTAGAACCAGAAGTCCCACTCTTGAACTTAGGGATAGGCATGGGGAAGGAGGAAATGGGAGCAGGATATGTTGTACATGGGTGGTTCACAGAGGCAGCTGTCTATTTAAAAGTGCTGCTGCCTTCAATTAGACATGATTTTTAGAACTCGGGTTTCGTGGGCTTTATACTTTTCAGCAGAAGGTCTAAACCTACCAGAGTTCTTTGGAGTGCGAAGGTACCCTTTTTAAAAGCTTCAAAAAATTTTCATCAAAAGCTTTCACAAATTAAATCAGAAGTGTGTGGCTGACACCCAAGGGAGTTGGAAGGGAGTTCTGCCTTGGTCAATCAATTACGCATTCTTTGAATTATTTATTATCCAAAATGCAGAGGAGGCAGCAGGAGTTGTTTATGAAACAGTCAAAGACATGGTTGCTCCTTCTCCAGATTCACTGAAGATCATCTTTAGTGAGATGAGCCACTGTGACTTGGCTTTGAGGGAGACTCTATAACTTCATCAAGTATGTTGACAAACCAACTTGTGCAGAGAAGACAATGGTTTTTGCTCCATTCATGACTCTGACAAGTGTTTTGATTCAACCAGGGGTTAGCGATTCAGATCATGATGTTGTGCATCTCCTCACTAAATATGGACAAAAGCTGAGAGTGATAAATCCCAGTAGGAAAGGATTAAAGTTTGGGATAATGTGGCTATTCAAGATCTGCAAATTTGCACTGGTAACACCAATTGAGATATTTTTTATGGATGAAGACAACATAAATAAGAGCGTAGATATCATAAATGAATATATCATCTTCTGTAAACAACTTAAAATCCAAACAAGCATTTAAGATTTATCCAAATGAGAAACCACGGATTACAAAGAACTTAAAGCAATAATGAAAAAAAGACAAATTGCATTTAGTGCAGGGGATCAAGACAAATTTGATTAGCTCAAAATCAAGTTGAAAAAGGAAATTCAGGATGTGAAAAATGTGTATACAGATAAGCTGCATAACTGTTTTCGGAAAAACAATATCAGAGATGTATGGAAGTGTATGTATAAAATGTCAGGTTTCGCTTTGAAAAAGAGAAATTACCCTTTTTGTTCGCAATTATCCCTGTGATGTTGCAAATTAATTGGGTGGATTTTTTAGCTGATTTGAAAATTAAGAATTTAATGAACATGTGATTCTGCAGCAGACTTCACTTTGTGAACTAGAAGGATCTTGTGTTACTATCAACAAAAGGAGTAACTCAAACAAGTGAATCTGCAGATATCATGTGGTCCAGAACAGATCAGTGTAAAAGTTCTTAAGGATTGTGCTCATCAGTTGACAGCTCCTTTCTCTCTGGTCTTTCAGAAATCTTTTGGACACGTATACTTTTCTTTGCTTTTGGAAATCAGCCATCATTATCCTACTGGCTAAGGAGTTGTGGCCGGCAGAGCTGAATGATTATTGACCAATTTGCTCTTGCCTTGATAGTCTTGAAGCATTTCAAGTGCACCACATCAAAAGTACCTTTTAGATCTTTTTGTTCCACATATTGATGAGCTACAGTTTGCCTATTAACCTCATAAGTCAACGATGATACTGTTCTGGCTTTGGTCCATCTGATCAGTAAGTTTGCGGACGACACAAAATTGGCAGGACTTGCAGATAGTGAGGAGCATTGTCAGAAGCTACAGAAGGATATAGATAGGCTAGAAATTTGGGCAAAGAAATGGCAGATGGAGTTCAATCCTGATAAATGCGAAGTGATGCATTTTGGTAGAAATAATGTAGGGAGGAGCTATACGATAAATGGCAGAACCATGAAGGGTGTAGATATGCAGAGGGACCTGGGTGTGCAAGTCCACAGATCTTTGAAGGTGACGTCACAGGTGGAGAAGGTGGTGAAGAAGGCATATGGCATGCTTGCCTTTATAGGACGGGGCATAGAGTATAAAAGTTGGGGTCTGATGTTGCAGATGTATAGAACGTTGGTTTGGCCGCATTTGGAATACTGCGTCCAGTTCTGGCCGCCACACTACCAGAAGGACGTGGAGGCTTTGGAGAGAGTACAGAGGAGGTTTACCAGGATGTTGCCTGGTATGGAGGGGCTTAGTTATGAGGAGAGATTGGGGAAACTGGGGTTGTTCCCCCTGGAAAGACGGAGGATGAGGGGAGACTTAATAGAGGTGTATAAAATTATGAAAGGCATAGATAGGGTGAACAGTGGGAAGCTTTTCCCCAGGTCGGTGGTTACGTTCACGAGGGGTCATAGGTTCAAGGTGAAGGGGGGGAGGTTTAACACAGATATCAGAAGGACATATTTTACACAGAGGGTGGTGGGGGCCTGGAATGCGCTGCCAGGCAAGGTGGTGGAGGCGGACACACTGGGAACATTTAAGACTTATCTAGAGAGCCATATGAACGGAGTGGGAATGGAGGGATACAAAAGAATGGTCTAGTTTGGACCAGGGAGCGGCGCGGGCTTTGTGGGCCGAAGGGCCTCTTCCTGTGCTGTATTGTTCTTTGTTCTTTGATCCAACAGCACATGTCATAGATAGGGCAAATTTTCTCACGCTATCTTTGATTGTTTTTTAGCTTTTCAAACCATGCAACCTTGCAATCTTTCTTGATTGATGGGGTTTTGGGTGGGGGTGGGGGGGATGGGGTTTTGGCGGTGAGCGAGCAACACTAGGAACTGTGTGAGACACAACATTGTGAAATACCATGTAGCCCTTCATATTGTTACAGTAAGTTATGATACGTCCCATTGCCTTCAATCATAATTGTGCTGTCCTTTTTATTGCCACCCAACCTTCACACTCTCTCTCAGGCAAACGTCCCCTTCTGTTCAGTGAAATAACAGCATTCCTGTCACCATTATCACTGTGCCTCTTCACCGCCTTTGGCACCTATAACGGGCTGTGTTGGTACTCAACAATGGACTGTGTGGTACCTTTGCCATCTCCAGAGCTGCATCGTCCATGTTCCATATCATCCATGACCTTGCAATCCCACCTCCAGTATGGGCCCTCTTGTCCTGCAGATACAACATAGAGAAATGTTAGCCTAATATATAGTGCCACCAGAGACAAATCTCTTGAGCATGGCATTCAATCACAATACATTCACATTTCTAGCCATTACTGAGTGCACCTACAGGAGTGGCTTAAACATATGTCTCCTATAGCATGGAAGCTTGTAAGTACCAGATCTCCCACCATAAGCACAGTATTCAGATGTGAACTATCACACTTATCTCTGTGTGTTTGTGCTGAACAACTCACCTTTTTAGACCATAGCAAATCATGGAACCTCTTCCAGTATTCCTGATCTCCTGTGGTCTCCTGCTGTGCTCATAGTGGAGGCTATTTCCAGCCATGCCCTCTTGGTCAATGTGGATGGGTTCTGGCAGCTACTGGGTCAAAATATGCTGTGCCACCGCTAGACCTCCTGGGCATGTAAGGCTTTCAGCTTCAAATGGTCTCATACACACATGTCTGCTTACATATCCGAACCTTTTCCTTTAAACTGTACAAACTGTCTCCTAAGTAACCTTTAGTCATTGTTGATATTTGTTTGTTACAGTAAAAGTTTTAAATGTGAGATCTTGTGTAATTCTTCCCATTAGTTGCTGGGATATTCATACCTCTTCTTACAAGTTATCATCGGTTTAGCAATCATTACAGAATGTTGCCGGAATTATCAGTTACACTTTAATAAGAAAGAAACTGTTTCTGGAAAACACAGGGGAGTTAGAGAACAGTTGACTTGGTCAATCGTTCTATATAATGACCTATTTAAGATCAGATCATAGATGTCATTTAGATGTGTGTACATTATTAATTGTATTGCAGAACCAAAAGAGAATTGTAATGAATGCTAAATTTAAAAAAAAGATATGTTACAATATAAAATATAAGGTAAAGGTAACCTTCAAGGAGCCACAATGTGTGTTAAATGAAAGTGCTATAATGACAAAATGCTAACAATCATATGGCTTTGCATACCCCTTGCCATAGTGTTCCATTGCATTTATGCGCTTGCTATATAAGGGATAATTCAGCAAAGCTCACGTGAACGAAGCACTAATTGGCAATAAGGTGTAACATTATAGCTGACACCAGTTCTCTGATTTGTGTTTCCCAGGAGCATGGGATTGTGGAATTGCATTGCTCAAAGAACCTAATAAATTAGTTATTATACAGCACTTAGTAGAGGGACCTCTGGCAGCAGGTGGGGATGATGGAGTGAGCACTGAGCAGTGGACCTGTCCTTGCAGGGAGCAGGGTCTTTGACAATCTGAGGGATGAGGCCAGATGCTATGGGATGAGGGAGAAAGTAGCGAAGACAGGTCCAGGACTTGGGTGGCAGTGTGGCAGGATCCTACGATAGCTTAAAACCTCTGAGGGTGGCTAAGGAACCAGGAAGGTGAGTTGGAGACCTAGTCAGTCCACTGGCAGCATTCCTGAGCTTGAAAGGTCTCATGGAGAGATGCTAACAGCTGGCAGAGCTTTGGCTAAAGCAAGGAAGCGACTTGACGCTGAACCCGCAGCTGGAGGGCAACTTCAGAAGATTGTTCCCAGATAGGAGTTCTTGATGTCAAAGGTCTGGTTGTTGATGTGGGGGCATGCAGCCCACTTAACGGCATTGCTGAACTTGAAGTGGCAAATACGGTAGCCTGTGTGAATAGGAATTGGAATCCAGGAACGTGTGTGTCAGGGATTCAGGGGGTGCATCATGTTCAGCAATGCCGTTAAGTGGGCTGCTTGCCCCCACATCACCAACCAGACCTTTGACATCAAGAACTCCTATCTGGGAACAATCTTCTGAAGTTGCCCTCCAGCTGCGGGATCAGCGTCAAGTCGCTTCCTTGCTTTAGCCAAAGCTCTGCCAGCTGTTAGCAATATTGGCAGCCATCACTGGCCATGTGTAAGGAGGTCGACTTTGGTGCCGGAAGGAGATTCTGAGATATTAGGCAAGGAAGCTGCAATAGGGGCAACTGTTGTTAGCACTGCTGCCTCACAGTGCCAGGAACCCAGGTTCAATTCTGAACTTGGGTAACTGTCTGTGTGGATTTTGCATGTTCTCCCGTGTCTGCACGGGTTTCCACCACGCTTGGTTTTCTCTGACAATCCAAAGATGTGCGGGTTAATTTGGTTGGCTATTTCAATCACCCCTTACTGTCAGGGAGATTAGCAGGGTAAATATGTAGGTTACGAGAATTGGGTCTGAGGATTGTTGTCGGTGCAGACTCGATGGGCCGAATTAATTCTTTCTGCTCTGTGCTGATTCTATGATATCCTTGTGTACTTTTTAATTTGATCTTTAAGGTTTTATTTTAGTTTAGTTAGGGCATCAAGATTGGCACAGGCTTGGAGGGCCGAAGGGCCTGTTCCTGTGCTGTACTTTTGTTTGTTCTTTGTTGCAGCTGATCATTATGACTGCTGGAGACATTGACTGATCTAGACCCCTACGTGGCTGAACCATCATAGAACATAGGTGATTTTGAAAGTGCCAAACCAGAAGAGAGGCTGGGAAGGTTATCGCGAGCAAATGCTGAATATCATCCCAACTTGTACCATTTGCCCACATCAGTGAGACATGAAGGGAATGTTTCCACCAGTGTGGACTCGATTATGATATCCGTTGTAGCTCAGTTGAACCTGTTGATCAAACAATTTCTTGGTTAACAGTAACGATGCAATATTTCTAATTGCCAAAGCGGCAATTCTCAAGCAGTGAAATGTGCAGCAGGGCCTTTGGCAGCAGGTGACAATGGTGGGGAGGGCCGCTAAGCAGGGTAACTTGTCAACCCGTGTGAGCCCCTCCCTCTCGGTAGCAGGGTCTTTGACAAGTTGAAGGGTGAGGCCAGATTCCATGAGGTGATGGAGAAAGCAAACAGGACAAATCCAAGACTTCAGTGGCAATGTGGCAGGAGTTCAAGGCAGCTTGAAGCCTCTAAGAGTGGCTCAGGAGTCAACTAAGCAAGGGAGTTGTAGATTTCATCAGTCTGACTGAAAGCACCCCTAAGTATGAGAAACTTCATGGAGAGAGAGGCAGTCAGCATTGCAGCCAAGAGATAGACTGCAGAACAAGACTGGTGAGTCACTGCTTTGAGGAGCTGAGGTCCTCAATAGGTAAGAGATCTGGAGCATTGGGGGTGAATATTCTCTGTAAATATTTTGATCCTTGGAGTTACGCTTTCCCTTGAAAGCTTTTATATATTTTCGATGCTGGAGGAGTAAAGGAACATTGTTTTTTCATCTTCATGCTGTGTATGTGTAAATCGCACGTTACATTGGAAAAGGTATTGACTTGCAACTTGGAATAGTTTCAATTGTTGCAGAAAGGACTTTGCGGTAGAATTTACTGTGAAAATTTACATTTCACGCAAACTTTTTAACCATAATGCACTGAACATAACTGAATAAATATCATGATCAAGAGATTCTTTTTTATTTTTAAATTATTTGACAGAAGATAACATACAGTAGTAGTTATCGTTGAATTGTCTGACCAATGTTACATCCCATTGTGGGAAGGACCAATGGTTGCGGGCCATTTTGTAAAAATGGGAGGAAATGGCATAGTGGTATTGTTGCTGGAGTAGTAATCCAGAGACCCAAGGTAATGCTCTGGGAAGCCGGATTTGAATCCCACTACGGCAGATGGTGAAATCTGAATTCAGTAAAAATCTGGAAATAAATGTCTTATGATGACTATGAAACCATTGTCAATTGTCATAAAAATCCATGTGTTTCACTAATATCTATTAAGAAGGAAATCTGTTGCCTTTACCTGGTCTGGCCTACATGTGAATCCAGATCTACAGCAAAGTTGTTGACTCTTAATTGTCCTCTGGGATGGAAAATAAATACTGGCCACATCCCATGAGTGAATAAAATAAATGTAATGCACATATTCCGACAATGTGTTATCAAGAGTTTCTTTTCTAGTTTCCTGTTCTCTATCATTCTCTATTCCTTTTGGACACTAGTAGATTATTCTCTGACCAAAAGAATGGGCAGGAATTTTCTTCTAAACTTCTGCCCATTGGAATTCTCTTCTCAGTTCTATACGTCTGGCAATTGTTTCCACAAGTCCTGAAATCTCACTCTTCAACTGTGCTGTTTCTTAAAATTCTAAGCTTCATATTTATTTCTCTCATTCTTGGGTAGTGTGAGCAAGTACTCTTTCCGTGCATATTGTGAAACACTAAAATATTTTCTGCATGTTGGAATTCCATTTAAATCCATGTTGCTGTTTTCTGTAGAAACTGAGTGTAATCGGTACATTGAAAAATTTAATCTCATTTAATATTTATCCTTCTTGGCAGGATTTCTTCCTGATAACTGAAAAGCATCAATATTGAGAATGCTTTTCAAGGCACTAAACACAAACTTTAAATTAACATCTGCAAGAAAAATCAATAGCAACAATGACAAATACTGCATTTTTTATCTTCGTAATATTTTTTTCACATGCGGTATTTCTGGGAAGATATAACAAATAAAACATATCATTCTTCATACACACTCTGTGTGTATAGCCTAGCATATTAGGTTCCAGGGAAACTAGCCCATTGCCGCTTCTTCTGTAACAGCAGCAATAAAAAGAGTTCCAGGCCCATGTCTTAAAGTGCCATTACCTATACAGTGCAAAGAGACGAAAATAGTAGACAAGACAGTAAGAAGTTGCCCAATTGATCCACTTAATTCTCCACAGATTTTTTTCTTCCCCCTCTGCGTAGAGGGCCTCCCTCTTTTCCTTATGGCTTCCAATATTAGGTAGGCATGGATGAAGTGAAAATTAACCCTACCTCTTGGTTCTCCTGTGACTATGTAGCTTTCCTCTGGTGCTGTGGAAGGATTTGGTACAATCAGCAGATTTCTTGCTTAGAACAATCATTCCATCAACAATGGAGTCGAAAGCAATCCCCACTTCATCTGACCTATCTCCAGCCCTGACCCTATTGGCTCAATTAGACAGGAAGCCCATCTCCATATCAATTAAGGGTTCTGTCCTCTGTGCAATCCTGAATTTTAATCAATTTTCCAATTTCTAGTCCATAAAAAACCCAGCTACTGTTTGCCAGCTTTATGATGAAAATTCGGCCCGATATTTTAGACATTCACATGAAAATGCTGCATTAAAGTTGGGAATAGGCAGGAAAAGCTGCAACAATTTGGACTTTTTCAAACAAATTTACCTTTTAGAAATGTTATGACAATTTCCACATGCATACTTCATCTCTTACGAGCTGAAACTTAGGCCATTTTCTCAGTTATATTTGGACTAGCATTGCACTGGAGTGACAATTAACCCTGATCACAGTAAATTACTTCCTAGAAAAATATGGAATGTAAATATTTGCTTTTTGGATGGCAGCAAAATCTTAGGTTTGGATCTGTTATTAAAGCTTCATGGATGAAGTTTACATGAAGTATGATTTATTAGATGCCTACAATGCATGACCAGACTTTGATAGATTTAATAGATTCATAAAATGTATCATGGACTTTAACGAATTGTATAATAGATTTCAGAAATTCAATTTGGAGATTCCTTATTTAGTACCTATATTTAAGTTGCTGGATTGTCTTAAGGTGTCACATATGGATACACTCCTGGTCTTAACTGGCTTTCGATTCCAAGGAAAAGACATTTGGATCATGTCATTTGTTTTAAAAATTATTCCTGGAAAAGCGGTCATATCCAGCTGCTTTGGTGTAAATGGGACTTTCTGTGGTGTCACAAAGGATGGAGGACTCAAAGATTTTCAAGACTTTCAAGATCATTAAGATGCTGGACACAAGCAGCAATACAACAGAAAAGTTAGAGACAAAAGGAATGAAGATGAAGGGATTTTAGCAGATTTGACAGATGACAGGATTGGAGTAGTAGTAATGGAAAAATAGACCCTGGAAATGCCCAAGGAACTGTTGACAGGTGTTTCAGATATGACTTAAAATATCATAATCTGATGAAATGCCCAAATTAGAATGTCAGGGTTTTTGAAGTCGTGCATGATGCAGAGATTGTGAAAGTTGGTGACAATGGCGATCGTCTGAGGGAACTGTATTAGTTACAAGAACCTTTAGTTTGTTAGTGAGTGTATTATTCACAGATTAATTTAGTTGTACCATGTTGGATAACGATTACACCCTGACAGTGTGGAACATGTTATTTAGATTCACTCAGTATTAAGAATCAAAATAAGGTTGAATGCATGATACTTCTATTTGTTTCGTGTTTGGGGATGTCAACATGTTGAGGTCATTAATAAGAGTGGTGATCCCAAGCAATGGAGCTGGAGTAAGCCCCCCCCCCCCCCCCAACCACCACCACCACCACCACCGAAGGTACCCTGCTTCTGACAACATGGCCTTGTTATAGCCAACACCTTGTTCTGTCAAAGCTTCATGGCAAGACCTTCGCTCTGAGTACTGGCATCTGCTCGACTATGTTATCATCTGTCTGAGGGACCGCAAGGATGTATCTCATCACCTATGCCATGACAGGAGTTGATGACTGGTTGACTGGCCACCGTCTAATCTGCTCTGGAATCAACATTAATGTACCCCCCAAGCAGTGATGGCAACAGAAACAATGCCGCTGGAAAATCAACACTGAGGCACTCGAAGATCCTGATAAGAGAGGCCTATTCATCCAGCACCTCACTATCAACCTGATGACTCCCGGTAATCCTGACAACTCCAGGTGACCCAGAGATGCAGAGTGTCCATAGCGCTTTGAAGACCTTAACACAGACTGTGTCTTCAACACGAGTGTTCTCGATTCCACTCCACATCATGGTACCCAATGTCATCTCAGCACAACCCCAACCTGGCACAAGATAGAGAAGGCCTCCAGACAACTGAAGAATAGCAAGGCATCAGGAGCAGAAGCACTAAAACATGGCAGAGAAGCATGATTGCCACTAAAACAGGACCTCATTTCCCATATCTGGAAGGAGGAGAACATGCCAGGAGATCTGAGACACTGTAATCATGGCCATCTTCAAGAAAGTTGACAAGTCTGACTTCAGTAACTACAGAGGAACTTCCCTGCTGTCGGCAACAGGGAAGGTCATTGCAAGAATGTTCTTTAATCACCTTCTCCCTGTGGCTGAAGAGCTCCTCCCACAGTTGAAATGTGGACACCACCCACTAAGGACATGCTCATTTCTGCATGGCAACTCCAAGAGAGATGCAGTGTACAACACCAGTCCTTGTACATTACTTTATTTGACCTTCCAAAGGCCTTTGAACTGTGAACTGTGGGGGATTAAGGAGCTTTCTCCGCCATTTTGGCTGCCCCCAAAAGTTTGTCACTGTCTTCTGCCTGCCCCATGATGACATGTAAGCCCATGATCCTGACCAATGGATCCATCACAGACCCAATTCACGATTGGACTGGGGTCGTACAGGGCTGCTATCGCACTGACATTCTTCTTGACCTTCCTTGCTCCAATGCTTCAACTCACCCTCAGCAAGCTCCCCACTGGAGTGGAGCTAAACTATAGAACAAACGGGAATCTGCACAACCGTTGCTGCCTGCAGGTCAGATCCAGGTTTGTCTCATCCTGTCATTGAACTACAGTATGAAGACAATGCCTGTGTCTGTGTACACTCAGAAGCTAAGCTCTAAGCCATTGTTAATATCTTCAGCAAGGTGTATGAAAGCACGGGCCTCAAACTAAACATGCGTAAGACAAAGGGCTTCTACCAACCTACCCCTGACACCAATCACTGTCCCCTGGTTATCAAAATCCACTTTGAAGCCTTGGACAATGTGAACTATTTTCCTTACCTGGGGATCTGACTGTTAACAAGGGCAGACCTCAAAGATTAGGTTCAACACTTCCTTTAGTGTGCCAGTGTAGCCTTTGGTCACCTGAGGAAAAGTGTGGTTGAAGGCAAGGACCTCAGACTCAGCACCAAGCTCATGGTCTGCAGAGCAGTAGTGATACTCGTCCTCCTATATGGCTCAGATACATGGACTATGGATATCAGGCATCTCAAAATCCTGGAGAAATACAACCAGCCTCCCCAAGATCCTACAAATCCATTGGCAGGATGGGCGTTATCTCGCAGGCTAACATCCAAAGCATTGACCACATTCAATCAGCTCCAACTGGATAGGCCAAGCTGTCTGCATGCCTGACAGGCAATTCCTGAAACAAGTGCTCTACTCAGAGCTTCGACACAACAAGCGAGCCCCAGGAGGGCAAAGGAAACACTTCAAGGACGCCCTCAAAGCCTCCTTGAAAAAATGCAAAATCCCCACCAACACCTGCGAATCTCTGGGCCAAGACTGTCTGAAATGGAGGAAAGGCATCTGGGAAGGAGCTAAACACCCGGGTCCCAATGCTGAGAGCAAGCTGAAGCCAAGTGTCGACAGAGAAAGGAGCATGTGGCAACCCGGGCACCTCGTCCACCCATTGTCTGCCTCACCAGGGACAGAGAGGTCACATATTGGACTCCTCAGTCTCCTGAGAACTAATTTCTAATGTGGAAGCAAGTCATCCTGACCCTGAAGGACTGCTTAAGGAGAACGAAAGCATGTAGGTGCCGTTGATGATGACTACACGAGGCTTATCAAAGAAATTAGTGAAACAGGTGACATATGTAAAATGTATCCAAGGATACTGCCATGGCCTTTTGTAAGTCTTTCATTGGCAGAAGGACTTGACGAAGTAGTAACTATGCAATTAAGTGTTTAGGGCATAGCAATAAGCAGTTTCATTTTACATTTTATGGACACAACAACCAAATTCATTCTTTCTACTCTAATACATAAAGACAAAAGGGTGGAGCAGAAAATCATGGACCGTTGGGTAGGAACTGGACTTGGAGCAATTTCTGACTGACAATTGTTGGGTGGGGGGGGGAGATGTTAGGGTTTCGGGGGATGGAGCTTGTCAAGGACAGGTGGAGAGACGTGCAAATATATGAATATTGTGGTCATGAATATTGCAGCTGAAAATCCTTTCACAATGGCTCCTGTGAAAGCAATCATGTTCAATAAGATCTTAACTAAACTAACAACGGCACTGACATGGAAAATCTGTGCAAAAAATTCATTTCACCTGGTTGGCAGCTATAGACCTTATCAATTGGTCTTTGGGAAGAATCTCAAAATATCTTCTGTAATATGCTCTAGAAGGCACTACAATTCTATTTTTTTCTGCAGACTTGAATGCTTTACATGCAGGGAAAAGGGCATTCATCAGGATAGAAGTCTAGGAGAAAATTCAGAGAACTCTACAGCATCGCATAAGGTAGTCCCAGGTGAACGTTACTCCTGGGGATTTAGTATGCTATAAAGGAGAGGGTCAGAAAGAATGGAAATGTCTGGGTTAGGGATATTGTGGATAGGAAGTTAGTGATTCTCCAACATGATAATCAAGCTAATAAGGTCCATTCATCTCAGTTAATCTGGATTGCTTATAAAGTTTCAGAATCTGAACAGTTAATGGAAGATGATGAGGCATCTTGTACCTCACACATTCACATGTTTAACAGTTACAAGGAACAGAATACCCTGGATAAGGGGGCGGATGGCAATGGACAGAAATATGCCAATACACAGAACAGATCTATCATACCAAATGGACAGCTGCCCACAGTTGGTACTCAAATGACATACATACCAGAGAGGTCCAATAAATAGAGTGATGTGACTATTTTTGGGAGAGCAGGAAAAGCTACCAGCAAGTACAAAGATTGGCTAAATATCTAAAATGATGGACCAGAGGTAAGATTTATGGACTGACAAATATAGGTGAAATAGTGGAAGGCAAGAAAAAACAGTTCCAGTTCTCACAATGGATCTGGGAGTGACTCTTACACTACAAAATGATCATGTACTGGTGATAGAAACTCTGACCATGGGAGCAAGAGGTCCAAAAGAAATAGAAAGGCAAATTGAGCCCTAAGCTTGACTACATTATGCAGTAGAGCAAAAACCACTATGAACGCTAAGATAAAAGATAATCTAGAAATGCTACGAGAATTAGAAGCCCTTATGTCCCTGAAGTTTTGTTGGCTACCAACGAATTAGAAAATAAAGAGGCAAAACTGGTTGAAAAGAATTTGGTGTCTATTCTGAAGTGCCAAGGGACAGCCAGTCCTCTAAGCCAAATGGATATGTACGGAAAAAGTCCAGCCAGATGGAACTTGAGGCTAAAGCAATTTGAGCAGCTTGGGGTTTTGCAACACAACTTGAGATCAAGATGATAGAGTAGACATTCCATGACAGTATTGGTTTGTCAGATGGCATCTCATTGCCAGATGGTGTTCTACTAGCTGGATCCAAAATATTCGTAAAATGATGCAGAAAGACTTCTCCAGAAGATACACGAAGATCACACTGGAATGGAGAAGTATAAGCTCAGAGCCAGATCAGCTGTCTACTGGATGGACATCTTCAAAGACATCAAAAATAACAGTATCCAATGGAATATGTGCCTGAAGTATAGAAATACATAGCAGAAAGAGGAGATTATAGCTTTGAAGTACCGCCCAGACCATGGTACGCTGTGAGAACCAATTTATTCACATACAATCAAGAACGGTATCTTATAGTTGCAGACTACTACTCAAAGTTCCCTTTCATCTGAAAGATTCAAGATTTAAGAGCCACAGCCATAATCTCAACAATGTGAGTTCTGTTTACTGATCGAGGGATTGCTGAATGAACAATCTGTGACAATGAGACCTAGTTCATCTCCAGAGAATTTAAGGGATTCGCTGAGCAGAACGAGTTCAACATCATCAACTCATCACCACATTACCCAAGGAGACATGTACAGAGGGTCAAGAGAATGTTACCAAATGTTGAGAGACAAAGGAAATCCAAACCTTGCCTTGTTGTTGCTTTAATCTCGTTTGCCAATTCCCACAGGCACATAGAAGGCTGGCACTAATGCCCCACCTGTGAAGGATGACCAAGCAGGGGCATAGCTGGTCTTGAACCTTTTGAGGGTGGACCACTCTTTTCTTGGAAAGTTGAAGCCAGGTAGATGTTGGGTTGGGTTTAAGACCAGGTATTTGTTCATCATGTTGAACGATTCCCATTCATTTGTCCAGGTGGAGTTTGCATTGAAGTCCCTGCGTGTGAGGATTTCTCCTCTTCGGCCTTCTTGACGGGAATCGTATCTTGGGGGGGCAGGTGGGGGGATTGTGAACAATTTCTATCATTTTGTGTGTTGTTACATGCCAAGTCCCCTAGTTTGGCCACCAAGTTGTTTCTCGATGTGACCTTGGCTGCGGTTGTTTTTAGATGTTCTCTGGTCCTGTCTGGGTAACCCCGAAGCATGTTGGAGTTGAGAGGTGCTTTAGTCTGTAGCCATGTATTTGGATGTTGAGCTCTTTATTGACTTTTGTATTGTGAAGATGGAAAAAGTTGGATACTGCTTTTGCAGGGTTTTGCTTGAGTCACCATGGGCTACAGTATTGTTCAAGTGTTGACAAGATCTTGTTTAGGGTCCAGTCCAAGGTATTGAAGTCGGGAGCTTGATTTGCGAGCCATTTGTGAGGCAGATGTTGTCGGCACGTACGGATTTTCAGGAGGTAGCTTTTGAAAGATCGTTTGTGCATAAGTTAAACAGGGCTGGAGCCAGTACTGACCCTTGGGCAGCAATGTTGAGTCACAATGTATCACAGCAGCAATAAATACCCTCGATGAAGCTTCAGCATTTTGAGTCTTAAGGTTTGATTATTTTGAAGTAATGGGGCAGCTTTTGCTGGAAGGAGGTGCTGCTGGTGTCTTTTTGGAAGCAAAATAGAACTTCTGCTGAAGAAACAAACATTAAGGAGCCGAATTTCAAGGGCAATGTTCCAGGGCCAGTGATCTTCGTCCCAACTGGAAAATGTGCAGATGTAGCAAGTTTTAAAGAAGCAGCATTGTTAAACCCATTTGCTGTTTCTTTACTTGTCCCAACATATTCTGTCTTTTGTCTTGCACACCAACACCTGTTTTCCACCTTTTCTCAGAACCACCCTATTGCTCAACTCCTGCCTTCCCTATTGCTGTACTTGCTTAAGATCTGTCATGTTTGTAACGCCTTCCTGTTCTGATGAAAAGTTACTGAACTGAAACGCTACCTCTGCGTCATTGACAACTGATGCTGCCAGACCTACTGAATATTTCCAGCATTTTTGTTTATCTTGCCTTATTGTCAACATCAATTTCAGTTTGTAGAGTTGGTGAACTGTAAGACTTTTTGTAACTTAGCCATATTTCTATATTTGATTTGACATTCTGTTATCTGACATTTTAACCCTGAGGTTACTCTTCAGCTTCATTTCAGCTAAAAAAAAATGTTGCTCAATGGTTTTATCTGATGCCACAAAAAGGAACTGGAGTATATGAACATCAGAACGCGCTCTGCCAATCAATACAAATTTTCTGCTGCTGCTCCACTTTTGTACTTACTCGCCACATTCCTTTATTCTCTGGGAGACAAAAAAAATCTATCTCAGTCTTAAATCTAGTCAACAGTAGGACATCCATGACACTCTAGGGCAGAGACTTTCAAAGGTTCACAAGCTTTGAAGAGGTTTCTCCTCACCTCAGTCCTAAATAATCGACCCCTTATCCCGAGTCTGTGCCCCCTTGTGTTCTACATTTCCCAGCCAGGGAAATCAATCTCTGTGTCTTCTCTATCAGGCCCTTACAGAATCTGTATGTTTCAATGAAACGGCCTCTCATTTTTCTGACCTCCCGAGAGTATGGGCTCAAGTTGTTCAATTTCTCATTACAGGACAGCCCTCTCATCGCAAAAAGGAATCTAATGAACCTTTGCTGTAGTCCCCACTGCAAGTAGCTCTTTCCTTAAATACGGACACCAGAAATAAGCATAGTACTCCAGGTGTGGGGTTTCACCAAAGCCCTATGCAGTTGTAACAAGACTTCTTTGTTCTTGCACTCCCAATCCCCTCTTCTTAATTGCTTGCTGTGCCTGTATGCTAACTTTGTGTGTTCCTTGCATAAGACCTGAGTCTTTCTGCAGTAACTTTTAGAAGTTTCATGCTTTTTAAAAATTATTCTGATTTTCTGCTCTTGCTACCAAAGTGAATAACCTAACGCTTCCCACATTATATTCCATCTGCCTTCTTGTTGTCCAATTACTTAACCTGCCTATATCTTTTTCCAACCACTTTGTGTCTACATTCCCACCTAGCTTTGTGTTGTCAGCACACTTAAATATATTACTCTTGGTTTCTGCATCTAAAGTCATTAATACAGATTGTAAATAGTTGAAGACTCAGCACTGATCCCTGCAGCTCTCCTCTAGTTACACCCAGTCAACTTGAAAATGCCACGTTTATCCTTCCCTGCTTTTTGCCCATCAATCAAATCTCTATCCATGCTAAGATATTAACCCAATTACTGGAGCCCTTATCTTGCATGTTAGTTTTTTGCGTGGCATCTTATCAAATGCCTTTTGGAAATCCAAGTATACTGTATCCACTGGTTCACTGGGTTCTGATGAAAGGATATTGACCTGAAAAGTTAACTCTGTTTCTCTGTCCAGAGATGCTACTTTACATGCTGAGTATTTCCAGTATTTTCTGTTTTTATTTCAGATTTCCAGCATCTGCAGTATTTTGCTTTTGTGCTTGTTGACACAAAAATTGCACGGAACTTTAAAAAAAAAATAAAACTATAGATTGCTTGACACAAAACCTATGGTTGGGCAAGTGAACAGGTTTACATGTATGTAGCAGATTTTACATTTTTGATAAGTCCCACAGTACCTCATGGCCTATGAGGTAATTTGTATTACAAGCACTAGACAAGTGCAGCAAAGTCCCAAAACAGCAACAGATAAAAGACCAGGGCTGGAATCCTTCGACCTCACCTGTGGATAGGATTCTCCAGTCCCACTGCTGTGAATGGAAATTTGGCTGATCAACTAATCCTCCATTCTTGTTGGAAGGGCAAATGTGACTATAGAATTCCGGCCCAGATCATTTGTTCAGGGATATTATTGGCAAGGACACTGGGGAGAAGTTCCTTACTCATCTAATGGGGGTCACAGGATTCTTTACAACCACCTGAGAGGATGGATTGACCTCATCCAAAAGATAGCACCTCATACAGTGTAGCACTCCCTTAGCACAGCACTGAACTATGTGCTTAAATCTGAGGAGTGAGGCATGAACCCACAATGTTTGAGTCAGAAATGAAAGTGCTGTCACTGAGTCAAGGCTGGCACTTAAACCAGTATGTCCAATAAAATTCAGGTTCATCTGAAGGGGACAACATTAAATGTATTGAGCAAGCACTGCAGTGACCAACTTCTTTTCCTTATGGCCAGGTTCCAAATTTTCAATACATTTAATTGGTTCCCTGATGAACAGCAGTGAGTGCGCAGAGTAAAGGAAAAAGCTTGGCTTGCATTATTTATAGTTTTTGTAGCAGTTTCATTGTTGGCTTTTATAAGTCATTGATTTATTTGATTTATTTTATTCATTTATCCACTAAAGAAATATTTATTCTATAGAAATGCTTCCTTTCTTCTGTTAGGTCTTCTAAATTTGAACCAACAAAAACAAGCTTTCTGCCTTTTCCCAAGAATGTTGCTTTTCAATTAGGTCTTTGATTGCTTTCAATATATCTCATTAATTAGTTGAATACTATTACTTGATTATTTGAAATATATTATTGTAATTAAAATTTTCAAGATCAACCATGTAAATAAAAGTTTTTTTTCTCTGGAAACTATAAAATTTGTGTGAACTGATAATTCTCTTGTAAAGCAACCCAGTCTATTCAGAATAAAGACATTTAATAAATTTGCTAAACAGTGTTAATATAATGCATTGCCTATTTATTCACGCAGTAACCATTAAAATCATTAATATCTGCAGTATGTTAGTCAAGATCAATTAACTGGCATCTTTAAACAATGAATAAAATTATTAAATTAGAAATATTTACCAAGACGTGGGGGGCAATTCTCTCAAAATAATTCTAAGTGGCCAACAGGCGGGGAAACGGGAGGTTTTCATACCTTTTGTGTTGAACTGAGTCTCGGTCATTTATGGCACTGCGCAATGCAGAGGCTGTCAGGAGATTCACGCCAGTGGGGGAAGGGAGGCGGAAACTAAATCTGCCCAAGAAGACGGCAGCAGAGTGCTGAGGGAGCCATCGTGCATGTGCCCGATCTCCCACTATACCAGGCGATTGATTGACATTCCCCCCCCAACAAACATGCCTCTTCCCCCCTCCCCCACCATGGGAATGGCTACCCCACCCCCGGACATGGCCCCCTCCCGATTGTCCCCCCCCGATCCCCGGCCCCGAACTTCCCCTGCCCTGTGGGCATTGCTAGGGCCATGAGCTGGGAATGCCAGTGGCACTGCCCCCCCACTCCAACCTCCCGGGGGACCTCAATGGCCTCTGGTCCCACTGGTGAGGCCATCACGCCTCCGTTGCTGGGGACCACCTGTGATCCCTTCTGGTGTGGATCTCCACTGGCGAGGTTGGAAAGCCAAATGATCTTGGACAATACCGTCCAAAGCTCGCTAAACATATTAAAATGAGCTGCTGAATATTTAAATCAGTCTCATTATGTCCAAAAACTGGCCCGGGAGAATTACAACATGCCAGATGCCGGGCACAAATCCAATTTTTTGGGTCCAGCTGAAATTTTCTACCTCGCCTCACTGGTTAAGTAGCATTGCGGGATGGGATAATTGTGCTCTTGATGTGCTAATCTTTTTTATGATATGTTTCTGCCTTTTTAACTAAGAAGTATAAAACATTTGGACTGATCATTGATATAGGGATGTTTGTGCATTATTTAATAAATATACAATAATTATTTATTATCCTAAAAATAGTTTAGATCAGGCTAACTTTCTGTCAGGAGTCGCAGTTCTATTTGTTGAAATCCTGAGGTTGTAGGTTGTAAAACAACTTGGCTATTTTGTTTTCTTTATTTCTCAGAATTTTTTTTCTTCCCCCATCCCTAATCTCAGCAGTCGCTACATTATAGTACCAATGAACTCTAGATTCAGTCCACTCAAACGTGTAGGTCCACTGGATAGTTGGAAATGGGTCATAAGTTACCCTGGTATATTATGAGTATTATTGTTGTGAGTAATTCATTTTAAATTGTATTATTGTTACCTGACCCTCATATTATAATTTCATGGTCAGGACACTGTCTAATGTGGATCACCGAAATAGGAGCTGTCATTGTTTTGTTTAATTTCAAATGGGATAAAAAGAAACATGGTATGTTATTTTTTGACATTTTCATCCTTTGTTACAATGTCAGCATATGTAGATTATTGTCTTGTTCTTGCAATTCTAACATGACATTGTTTATAATTTTTTCTTCATTACTGATATTTTCTCTCATTGTTGTAATCCATTTATCTTCGTGTCATGCCACACTGTGGCATGTTGATGTTTTGTGATGGTGGATTAAGGGATATATCACTCTTTGTTTGGTAAACCCCAATATATTACCAGAGCCAATAATTCTATGACAATTTGAATAAATCAAATTTCTTTTTTACTGCTTTCACTGTTTAACATTAATTATTTATAAAAATAGTCGTTTGGTGGTACAGAACTTGAGTATTGCTGAAAAAAGCACTTTGTCAAAGCTTTTTGTCTTGCACTCATGGAATCAAAGAATCCCTACAGTGAGAAGAGGCCATCAAGTCTGAACCGACTCTCTGAGGAATATGCTGGGCCATGAGGTTACAGATTCTGGTTGAGTATAATTCTGCTTTTCATGGCCCAAATCAACTAACTCAATGGGAGTTTTTGCCATATTTTCATGTGGCTGGTGCTGATTGAAACGTAGCAGATCTGAGATGACGGAGTATCTGGGATGATTATACAGACGGTTGTGGGGTCTAATAAATGGAAAGGGTCTAGGATGTGCTAATGTTGAAGGTTTTGGGAGGTAAATAGTAATTTTGATGGGAGGAGTGATGGAAAATGAAGGTTACTGTCCTTGATCAATTTATTCCTTCCACCTGAAGCTTCATCTAGAATGCTGCAACTTTGGAGGGGCAGATTGTTAAGCCATCCTGTGGGAAATCACCCTTAATAGATAACAGTTCAACAGGGCTCTGGGAAGCTAAAAAAAGATTGCATTGATTCCCTGAAATTAATATCAGGAATATCAGCTATCAACGGTGATAATGTTACTGAATCGGTAATCCAGAGGCTCGGACTAATGTTTCAGAGATGTGAGTTTAAATCTCACAATGACAGCTAGGGAAATTTAAATTAAATTAATTAATCTGAAATAGCAAAGTTAATTTCATAAGGGTAATCATGAAACTACGGGATTGTCGTAAAAGCCCATCTGGGTCACTAATGTCCTTTACGGAAGGAAATCTGTCATCCTGACTTGGCCCAGCCTACACATGTCTCCAGACCCATAGCAATAAGGTTGACTCTTAATTGTCCTCTGACATAGCCTAGTTGTATCAAACCGCTACAGAAAAACCAAAGGAGGATAAAACCACATAGACCACCCAGCATCAATTAAAAATGCCAAAGGTACACCCCATGCAGTTGAATCAGCAAACACCTTCTTATCAACATCTGGGGGCTTGTGCCAAACTTGGGAGAGCTATGCCATAGACTAATCAAGCAACAGCTTGAAATGGTCATAATCACTGAATCATACCTAACATCCAATGTTTCAGACCCTCATATCAGCATTCCTGGTTATGTCCTTTCCTTCTGGTAGGACAGACCCACCAGAGGTGACAGACGGTGATATACTGTCAGGAAGGTGTGACTGTGGAGGTCCTCAACATTGACTCCGTACCTTTGAGATCAAGCATCAGGTCAAACATGGGCAAGGAAATCTCCTGCTGATTACCAGCTAACGTGTTCTCTCAGCTGATATGTCATTGTTCCTCCATACTGAACATTGCTTAGAAGAAGCACTTGGGGTACTCTGTGGGGGACTTCAGTGTTCATCACCAAGGATGGCTCAGCAGCACTACTACTGGTCAAGTCCTGAAGGATGTAGCTGCCAGATTGGGCCTGCAGCAGATTGTGAGAGAAACAACAGGAGGGAAAAGCCTACTTGACCTCGTTCTTACCACCTGTTGCAAATGCATCTGTCCTTGACAATATTGGTTCTGTTCTTTCGGAGATAAAGCCCTATCTTCGCACTGAGGATACTGTCCAACATATTGTATGGCACTAGCACTGTGCTAAAGGAGATAGATTCAGAGCAGATCAGGTAGCTCAGAACTGGGCAAATATTATTTGATCTGGGCCATCAAAAGCAGAATTATATTCAAACAGTATCTGTAACCTCATGGCCCAGCATATTTCTCAGAGAATCGGTTCAGACACGATGGTCTGAATGGCCTCTTCTCACTGTAGGGATTCTTTAATTCCATGAGTGCAAGACAAAAAGCTTTGACAAAATGCCTTTTTCAGCAATACTCAAGTTCTGTACCACCAAACGACTACTTTTAGAACATAGAACATAGAACATTACAGCGCAGAACAGGCCCTTCGGCCCACGATGTTGCACCGACCAGTTAAAAAAAAAAACTGTGACCCTCCAACCTAAACCAATTTCTTTTCGTCCATGAACCTATCTACGGATCTCTTAAACGCCCCCAAACTAGGCGCATTTACTACTGATGCTGGCAGGGCATTCCAATCCCTCACCACCCTCTGGGTAAAGAACCTACCCCTGACATCGGTTCTATAACTACCCCCCCTCAATTTAAAGCCATGCCCCCTCGTGCTGGATTTCTCCATCAGAGGAAAAAGGCTATCACTATCCACCCTATCTAAACCTCTAATCATCTTATATGTTTCAATAAGATCCCCTCTTAGCCGCCGCCTTTCCAGCGAAAACAATCCCAAATCCCTCAGCCTCTCCTCATAGGATCTCCCCTCCATACCAGGCAACATCCTGGTAAACCTCCTCTGCACCCTCTCCAAAGCCTCCACATCCTTCCTGTAATGTGGGGACCAGAACTGCACACAGTACTCCAAGTGCGGCCGCACCAGAGTTGTGTACAGTTGCAACATAACGCTACGACTCCTAAATTCAATCCCCCTACCAATAAACGCCAAGACACCATATGCCTTCTTAACAACCTTATCTACTTGATTCCCAACTTTCAGGGATCTATGCACACATATACCTAGATCCCTCTGCTCCTCCACACTATTCAAAGTCCTCCCGTTAGCCCTATACTCAACACATCTGTTATTCCTACCAAAGTGAATTACCTCACACTTCTCCGCATTAAACTCCATCCGCCACCTCTCGGCCCAACTTTGCAACCTGTCTAAGTCTTCCTGCAAACTACGACACCCTTCCTCACTGTCTACCACACCACCGACTTTGGTGTCATCAGCAAATTTGCTAATCCACCCAACTATACCCTCATCCAGATCATTAATAAATATTACAAACAGCAGTGGCCCCAAAACAGATCCCTGAGGTACACCACTTGTAACCGCACTCCATGATGAATATTTACTATCAACCACCACCCTCTGTTTCCTATCCGCTAGCCAATTCCTGATCCAATTTCCTAGATCACCCCCAATCCCATACATCTGCATTTTCTGCAGAAGCCTACCATGGTGAACCTTATCAAACGCCTTACTAAAATCCATATATACCACGTCCACTGCCCTGCCCCCATCCACCTCCTTGGTCACTTTCTCAAAAAACTCAATAAGGTTAGTAAGGCACGACCTACCTGCCACAAAACCATGCTGACTATCACCTATCAATTCATTACTCTCCAAATAACTATAAATCCTATCCCTTATAATTTTTTCCAACATCTTGCCGACAACAGAAGTGAGACTCACCGGTCTATAATTCCCGGGGAAGTCTCTGTTCCCCTTCTTAAACAATGGGACAACATTCGCTAACCTCCAATCTTCTGGTACTATACCAGAGGCCAACGACGACCTGAAGATCAGAGCCAGAGGCTCTGCAATCACTTCTCTTGCCTCCCAGAGAATCCTTGGATAAATCCCATCCGGACCAGGGGATTTATCTATTTTCAGACCCTCCAGAATATCCTGCACATCCTCCTTATCAACTGTAATACTGTCTATTCTACTCCCTTGCAACCCAGTGTCCTCCTCAGCTATATTCATGTCCCCTTGCGTGAACACCGAAGAGAAATATTGGTTCAATGCTTCACCAATCTCCTCCGGTTCCACACACTTTTATAAATAATTAATGTTAAACAGTGAAAGCAGCATGTTATGGACAGCTAAGCAATCACACAACCAAACAATTAGACCAAAGCTCCTCAGTCCTGCCAGATAGAATTATTAATGGTGGTGGGAAATGTAACAAGTAACGAGAGATTGAAACTCCGTGCATATCCCTATCCTCAATGATGATGAAGCCCGGCATGTTAGTGCAGAAGGCTACATTTACAACATCTTACAGAATTTTTGAGTGGATTATCTATCAGCCTCCTCCTCCTGAGGTCACCAGCATCATTGATGTCAGTCTTCAGCCAATTCCATTTACTCCATATGATATCGAGAAATGGCTAAAGTCAATGAATATAGCAATGGCTCTGGCAACATCTTGGCTATTTACTGTAGACTTGTGCTCCAAAACTAGCTGCACCCTTTGCCAAGTTGTTTCAGTACAACTACAACACTGACATCTTCCAAATAATATTGAAAATTGTCCAGGATATCCTGTTCACAGAAAGCAAGGGGACAAATCCAATCCAGCCAATTGCTGCTTCATCAGAAAAATGTTGGAAGGTGTTGTTAAAATTGCAATCAAGCTGAATTTACTGACTAATAACTAACCTGCTCACTGCTGCTTAGTTTGGGTTCTACAGAGACTCTTCCATTCCAGATCTCAACACAGCTTTGGTGCAAATATGGGCCAAAGAGCTGAATTCCAGAGAATGGTGAGAGTGACTACCCCTGACATTAACACATAATTTGACCCAGTGTGTCATCAAGGAACTCCAATAATATAAAGTCAATGAAATTCAAGGGGAAAATGCCCCCTTTGGCTGAAGTAATCCCTAGCACTGAGGAAAATTGTATTTATTGGAGGCCAATCATCTCAGCCCCAGGAGTTCCTCAGGATAGTTTTGATGATCTTTAGCTTCTTCACCACTGACCTTCCAAACATTTCAAGATCAGAAGTGGGGATGTTTGTTGATGATTGCACATTGTCTATGGAGTTGCAAATGGAATTGAACAATGAAGCACTCTATTCCCATATACAGCAATATATACAGCAAGTCCTACTCCAGAACTTGAGCACAAAATTAAGGCTGATAATCCAATAGATTACAGAGGGAGTACTATACTGCCGGAGGTGCTGCCTTTCAGAGGAGATGTTAAACCAAGACACTGCCTTCTCAGGTAGACGGTAAAGGTACCATGGCACTATTTCAAAGAAGCACAGGGGCATCAGCACTGATGCCTTGGTCAATATTTATCCCTCAAGTAATATGAGTAAAAAGCAGATTATCTGGTCATGTGAGAGTTTGGTGAGTTTTGTGAGATTATCTGGTCATCTGTGAGAGTTTGCTGTGTGCAAAATATCTGCTGGGTTTGCTTCATTACAACAGTTACCATGCTTCAAAAATATTTAATTGGCTATAAAATGCTTTGGGATGTTCTGTGGTCCTGTGGTGATGAAAGGCGCTGTGTAAATACATATCTTTCCTTTTCTCGGAGCCAGAAGGCTGTTTGCTTAAAATTCATTTCACAACCCATAAATTCCAAAAAGATAGGTGGAGAGAGATGCAGGGCATCTTTTTTATTCTTTCGTGGGGGTGGCTGGCTGGGCCAGCAGTTATATTTATTTATCATGTCTCATCCATCTCACCTACGCATATTTGTCCAACCTTAACTGCCCTTGAGAAGATGGCAGTGACGGCCACCTTGAACTGCTGCAACCCACAGTGCTGTTAGGGAGGGAGTTCTAGGATTTTGACCCAGTGACAGTGAAGGAATGTTGGTATAGTTCCAAGTCAGGGTGGTGTGTGGCTTGGAGGGGAGTTTGCAGGTGGTGGTATTCCCATGCATCTGTGGCCTTGTCCTTCTAGATGGTAGTGGTTATGGGATTGGAAGGTGTTGTCAAAAGAGCCTTGGTGATTTGTTGAAGTGCATCATGTAGATGTTACACACTGCTGTCACAGTGCTTCTGCAAACAATAAATACATTACTTTGCACCATTAATTCCCATGCATATACACAATTAATAAGACAGGATCTCAGGTGAGCATCTATTTCTTTTGGGTTGCTCTGGAACTTGGCTACTTGAGACCTTTGAAGTGTCCTCTTTTTCATCTGTTGGTAATCCTTCATATGAAACTATTTCAGTGTCCGTTTCCATCAGTGTTGAAGATCCTTCAGAAGCAGTATCTGAATTTGTCTCTGTGGTTAGCCTCTGTTTCGATGTGTCACTCTTTAACATTTCTGTTACAAATATTTCTGGTGAAGCTTCAGTGATTTCACTTCTTGAGGCTAATATCTGGTCAGTATGATGTCACCAAACTCTCTCATCATCCATCTGTATTGGACCTGTTTTTGCTAGGGTAATGACAGGACCCATTTTTCATTGGTAGTGTAGCTTCTTGCTAGTACTCGTTCTCCTTGAGTAAATACTCTCCTCTGAATTTTGTTCTCTCCTAGCAATCTGTGCTTATTTTGTCATTAGACAATTTCTGAAGCATCAGGTGGTATCAAAAGATCAAATATTTGTTCTAAGCTTCCTTTTTAAAAGTATTATCGCTGGTGAATTCTGTTTGGTTGCTTGTGCAATGTTTCTATAGGATAATAAGAATTTATTTATTCGTACATAAATTTATTTATGACAGTGTCCTTGGTTCTTTGAATGCCTTCAGTGAGTGTTTTAGTGACTGTACGAATTGCTCGGTCAATCCATTTGCCGCTGGATGGCATTGAGCTGACTTGATATGTTAGCTACCAGTTCCTTTTAAGTAGTCTACAAACTCCTTTTAAGTAAACTGTGTCCTATTGTCACTTACTGTTTGCACAGGAGTGACATTGCCCCGCTTTCTCTTTTCCTGGATCTTTTCCTTTCTTCTGAATAGTAGCTTCTCTTTAAGATCCCACAGACTTTTTCCTTCTGAGTCTCTGTTCCTGCAGCCTGTTTCACTTCGCCACGTGCACGGTCTCCGTAGCTTGGACGTCTACCCACTTTATTGATCGATGAACAAGTTTAACCTTTGTTTCTTGCGACTTTCTAAACCATTTTGTAGTGCATCAGAGATTCCTTTCCTTGCTTTTGATTGACTTTTCAATCCAAAGTCCTCAGTTTTGTTTTCTTTGAATCCCATCAAAAACATTTTTTTTATTCCATCCTCATAATACCAGTTCCTTTCAATTAGTGTTTGAATGCCTTTGAAGTAAGCTGGGTCCTGTTGTCACTTACTATTTGCTCAGGGCTATCAAGCTTAGCAAATATTTCAACCAACTTTTCGATAGTCTGTTCTGCTGCTATGAATTTCATGATCATTACTTTCAGGCCATTTAGAATATTTAGAATGTGCATCTACAATGTGCAGAACATGTGTCCCTTCATTGGACCAGTGTATGAGTACCCTCTACTGTGGCTGTTCAGGCCATTCACTTTTACATTAATGTATCTTTCAATGGTAAGACCTCTTCTGTGTAGGTCCTTAGGATTTAATTTGATTAAAGCATGGTAAATGCTTTAACTTCTACTTATAGATTGTCTCAGATACCAATGATACCCCAACCCCAATATTCACTTCCATTTTGATTTGTTTACCATCAGGTTTTGGGAATATCCAAAAAAAGTGTGAATTGCCATGTACCAACAAAATTCCTAGTGTCAACGTTTGAACTTGTTTTGGAACATTGTCTTCTAAGATGTCTTCCTCTTGCCTGACATTTGGTAGATTTTTTTCTGCAGATTTGGATATTTTCTTTTTCTTACACATTTTTGTTGTAGAGGAAGTCTGCTGTTGGCAGCATGGTCCTTTTTTGTCACAATTCTTGCAGTTGTTTTCCCATACTCCTGCATTCCGCTGCTGAGTGTCCAACCTGTGCACCTCAGGGACATGCCTGTTGATTTGCAGATTTCGTTTTAGTAGTCTGTACCTTGTGGACCTTTACCCCGACTCTAGAGCTGCTTTAGCAGCCAGCTCCATTGACATTGCAATGTCCACTGTTTATTTCAAGGTTAGTGTTCTTCCTGTAGGCAGCTTTTCCTGTATAGCTTCATTCTGGAGTCCACACACCAACCTATTGCAAAGAGTATCATCAAGCATTGTACCAAATGCACAATATTTAGCTAGCCTTCGTAAGGTCACCACAAACTGTGAAATCTTTTCACCTTTCTCCTGGCTTTGGCAAAGGAACCTAAATCTTTCTGCAACATGAGTGATTTAAGTGAAAAATGCTCCTCTAAGACTTTCATCAGTTCATCATAGGTTTTAAATCCTGGCTTTGCTGGATGGACTAAACATTGCAGTAATGTGCAAGTTTTGCATCCTACTAAACTGAGAAATCATACAACCTTTAGGTCATTCAGTACTTGATTTGTTTGGAGATAATATTGAAATCTTTCTTTGTATGAGTTCCAAGTCTCATCAAACATATCCATGGTTCTACCTTTTCCCACCATTTTTGGTTATTGGTTCCCTTGTTTTATACTTTCTTCAGTTTTCCCCCTCTTCCTCACACAATGCAAGAGAGAGAGAGTACGTTAGCTAACAATGCCACAGTTTCCGTTGCCGCACTTTTTCTTTTCCTGGAACTCTTCCTTGCATCAGAGGTTATTTTCCTTGCCTTTGATTGGCTTTTCAATACCAAGTGCTGGGTTTCATTTTCTTTCAATCCAGTTGAAAAAAATTCTCCGGCTCTTGTCAACAATTTCTTCTTTGTTACGTAACTACCACAAAGAGAAAAGTAATGAGGTGCCACATGAGTGGATTGTAATAAAATGTGATGCAGGTTTATTAAGAAGGTGTTGCTAGCTCCAGGTCTAAGACGGAAGAGCCACAAAAGCCCATGATCTCTTCACTACAGATCACTGAAGTTATACCAAAAGAGATGCAACCACTTTAAATACATAACAGCTTGTGGTCCAGAATAGAAAATATGTGTGGAAATACCACAAAATATGGACATGGTTTTTAATTAATACTTTGTCTTTGTCTTCACAAAGGGGGTTGATGCAGACATTCAGTTCAATGTAAACATGAAATATTGGATAGGATAACATAGTGAGAGAGGAAATATTAAGAGTCTTGGAAAGTAGGCAAATTACCAGGCCCTGATGAAAAGTATCCCAGGCTGCTTAGAGAAGCAAAGTAAGAAATAGTGGATGTTCTGACCATCATTTTCTAATCCTCTCTGGGCCACAGGCTTGATGCTAGAGGACTGCAAATAATGTGCAGTTGTTTAAGAAGGCAGCAAAGGCTGAGTAATTCAGGCCAGTCAACTTGATGTGGTGCTGGCAAAATCTTTGGAAAGACTTTCTGAAGGACGTATAAATTGCCATTCAGAAAGACAGATCAATCAAGGCTGTCAACATGCAATTTTAAGGAAAAATTGTGCCAGACTGAATTGATCAAGTTTTTGAATTGGTAACAAATAGGGTTGATGAATGTATCAACTATCTCTAGAGACTATTAATGTTTAAAGAGAAATTCAAGCACCCAGCAATTAACTGGAAGAACCACGCAAGAAGAACTCATATTTTTAAGCAGAAACAAACTTTGCTGCATGTGTGTGTATATATAAATTAAGCATATTAACTCTCGAGTTAGAATATAAATCCAGTTTTCCTTTTACTTCCTAATTCCACCTGAGAGTTCCCTTATACATTACAAGTTCTTGAGGGTTCATTCACTTCTCCTTTTGGAATTAAAACCAAGCACACTACAGCTCTCTGAAAGTCAGTTTGATGTCTCCTCGATGTTCAAGCTATCCTTAGAGGTTCAAGATTTCATGGGGATCCTTCCATCAGTTTTTGGCTAAGCAACGCTAAGCAACTCCCCAACTTTACTTCAAAACCTCCAGAGTGTGGACTTCCCAGCTCAAGCTTGCACCTTACTGCATTTGTGCTCAGTGATTTAAAAATTAGGAGCGCCCCTGGTTCCTAATGGCCTCTATACTCCTTGTCCTGGCTTGGTATAGAAAAATACATTTTTTCCCCCAGTTTGCTTCCAGGTTTAACTGCTGATTTTTTGTGAGAACACACACAGATAAATACAAAACCATGTATAGCCTATCTTAGCAATGTGGCATATTTGGAATGTTTCCCCAACAGGGAAGTAAAGTTATTATCTCTTTACCTTAAAAACAACCCTTTAATTTAGGGATCTGTGTGAATAAATTATATCTTCATGGAGTTAACAACTAACTTCTCAGACTTTCCAGACACCAAGAAACATCTTTGTTTTCAATGGTGCTTTTAGCTTCTTTGATTTGGGGACGACATGAATAATCTAAATCCCTCTTAGAAACAACTATAGGTCTCCTGTTCCTTCCAAAAACTCAGTGGCAGTGGGTCACCATTGCTCACGTTTTCCCACTTCTAACTCTAACCTTATTAAATAAATACAGGTTACTTTTTGAACTGTAATTCCTCCCTCTTCCCACAGTCCAAAGATGTGCGGGTTAGGTGCTTTGGCCATGTTAGATTGCCCCTTAGTGTCCCAGGATGCGTAGGTTAGAGGGATTTGTGGGGTAAATATGTGGAGTTACGAGGATAAGGCCTAGGTGGGATTGTGGTCAGTGTAGACTCGATGGGCCGCATGGCCTCCTTCTGCACTGTAGGGTTTCTTTGATTCATATGTTTCTATGATACCCCAGGCCTGTTTAAAAGTTTCTCAACCAAATATTTCCATTTACCTACATTTAAATTCAGTTCCTGAACTAAAAGTTACACCTCTGAAACACATGAATTATGAAATCAAATATTCACAAGTCTTGGCAGTTAGCAAATGGTGATAGCCACAATTTTTATATTTTAAAAGACTTGCATTTACTTATCTTAGAAGCCAAATGGTGTTATGCATTTCCACAAAGTCAAAAGTCTGATCGATTTCAACTCAGGAAGGAAACAGCCGCAAAACTCATAATGCATAAAATTCCTTCTTTCTGTTCGGCATTATTATCCTGTTATTGCAAAGTATCAAGGAAATGTGCTTTTAACACATTATGCTGGCTGTGTGTTGTGTGTGTATGTGCTGGAAGTGGGCTTTGTTGATCTTCCTGCCATTTAAAAAAAATCTGCCTGCCCAAGTTCACATGGCTCATTTGCAAAGGAGTCGGACTCACCTGGGTGGCTTCTGCTTTTGCACCATTACTGCACCACTGGAATTTCAGACTGATGTACTCCCTCAGTCATGGATTTGAGCAAAATGAAGAGTTTGTGAGAACCTTGAAGAATCCTTAATTTCTGCTTGTTGATTTCTTCAGATATTTTTCAACTCACATTAGTTTTGCTTATTGGACTTGCATTTGACCCTTCCCTGAGAGATTCTATCTCAGCCTATGTTTTTCAACTTGTCTACATCTTTCATGTTTGTTCCTGTCTTGCTCTGGATTCTACATCCTTGTCAGTGAATGACCTCTGCTTCCTGCTTGCTTTCTGTGTCCTCTGATTGCACTTTTTTTCAGAAGTCTTGAGCACTCTTACTAAACTGTGTTGGATTGACATTCGCAAACTCTTATTGTTGCTTCTGAACTTGTGTGTTCCTTGCCTCCCTACAACCAATCCTTTGACTAACTTCTACATCTGTATTGATCTTGTAGATCAATGGAGTGTCTCTGAGGGGAGTGTTGAACCGTTGGAGAAAATCTCCATTACAAAGGAGGAAGTGTTAGGTTTGTTAGAGAATTTAAAGACTGACAAATCCCCAGGGCCTGATGGAATCTATCCAAGGCTGCTCAGGGAGACGAGAGGTGAAATCGTTGGGCCTCTGACGCAAATCTTTGTCTCGTCACTGGACGCAGGTGAGGTCCCAGAGGATTGGAGGATAGCCAATGTGGTCCCGTTATTTAAGAAGGGTAGGAAGGATAACCCGGGTAATTATAGGCCGGTGAGCTTGACGTCCGTGGTGGGGAAGTTGTTGGAGAAGATTCTTAGAGATAGGATGTATGCGCATTTAGAAAGGAATAAACTCATTAACGATAGTCAGCATGGTTTTGTGAGAGGGAGGTCATGCCTCACTAACCTGGTGGTGTTTTTTGAAGAAGTGACCAAAATGGTTGACGAAGGAAGGGCCGTGGATGTTGTCTATATGGACTTTAGTAAAGCGTTTGACAAAGTCCCTCATGGTAGGCTAGTGAAAAAGGTTGGATCTCATGGGATAAAGGGGGAGGTGGCTAGATGGGTGGAGAACTGGCTTGGTCATAGAAGTCATGATGTGGAGATGCCGGCGTTGGACTGGGGTAAACACAGTAAGAAGTTTAACAACACCAGGTTAAAGTCCAACAGGTTTATTTGGTAGCAAAAGCCACACAAGCTTTTGAAGCTCTAAGCCCCTTCTTCAGGTGAGTGGGAATTCTGTTCACAAACAGAGCTTATAAAGACACAGACTCAATTTACATGAATAATGGTTGGAATGCGAATACTTACAACTAATCAAGTCTTTAAGAAACAAAACAATGGGAGTGGAGAGAGCATCAAGACAGGCTAAAAAGTCTTACACACATCTTTTTAGCCTGTCTTGATGCTCTCTCCACTCCCATTGTTTTGTTTCTTAAAGACTTGATTAGTTGTAAGTATTCGCATTCCAACCATTATTCATGTAAATTGAGTCTGTGTCTTTATAAGCTCTGTTTGTGAACAGAAATCCCACTCACCTGAAGAAGGGGCTTAGAGCTTCGAAAGCTTGTGTGGCTTTTGCTACCAAATAAACCTGTTGGACTTTAACCTGGTGTTGTTAAACTTCTTACTTGGTCATAGAAGACAGAGGGTGGTAGTGGAAGGGTCTTTTTCCGGCTGGAGGCCTGTGACTAGTGGTGTACCGCAGGGCTCTGTATTGGGACCTCTGCTGTTTGTGATTTATATAAATGATCTGGAAGAAGGAGTAACTGGGGTGATCAGTAAGTTTGCGGACGACACGAAACTGGCAGGACTTGCAGATAGTGAGGAACATTGTCAGAGGCTACAGAAGGATATAGATAGGCTGGAAATTTGGGCAAGGAAATGGCAGATGGAGTTCAATCCTGATGAATGCAAAGTGATGCATTTTGGTGGGAATAATGTAGGGAGGAGCTACACGATAAATGGAAGAACCATAAAGGGTGTAGAGACGCAGAGGGACCTGGGTGTCCAAGTCCACAGATCTTTGAAGGTGACGTCACAGGTGGAGAAGGTGGTGAAGAAGGCATATGGCATGCTTGCCTTTATAGGACGGGGCATAGAGTATAAGAGTTGGGGTCTGATGTTGCAGATGTATAGAACGTTGGTTCGGCCGCATTTGGAATACTGCATCCAGTTCTGGTCGCCACACTACCAGAAGGACGTGGAGGCTTTGGAGAGAGTACAGAGGAGGTTTACCAGGATGTTGCCTGGTATGGAGGGGCTTGGTTATGAGGAGAGATTGGGAAAACTGGGGTTGTTCTCCTTGGAAAGACGGAGGATGAGGGGAGACTTAATAGAGGTGTATAAAATTATGAAAGGCATAGATAGGGTGAACGGTGGGAAGCTTTTCCCCGGGTCGGTGGTGACGTTCACGAGGGGTCATAGGTTCAAGGTGAAGGGGGGGAGGTTTAACACAGATATCAGAAGGACATATTTTACACAGAGGGTCGTGGGGGCCTGGAATGTGTTGCCGGGCAAGGTGGTGGAGGCGGACACACTGGGAACGTTTAAGACTTATCTAGACAGCTATATGAACGGAGTGGGAATGGAGGGATACAAAAGAGTGGTCTAGTTTGGACCAGGGAGCGGCGCGGGCTAATTGTTCCTTGTTTCTCGTTTCAAGGCTTCATTCTATGATCATCTTGCTGGTGCCAGTACAGAGCGAGACTGCGGATAGTTGGGAACCTGTCTCGGGGGCAGGGAATTCATATGGTGTTCGTGGAAGTGGAAATGACTAGGGTTGGGAAGCATTTTCCGATCAGGGCCAGTGTGATCTCCTGGACTCGTTTCGATCGCCTCAGGGGGTCGGAGAGGAATTTCCCAGATTTTCTTTTCCCCATATTGGCCCTGGGGTTTTCACTCTGGGTTTTCGCCTCTCCCTGGAGATCACATGGTCTGGAATGGGGGGGTGGGGGTGAGTTAATAGGTTGTGATGAACAAAGCATCGTAGCTGTGAGGGACAGCTCGGTGGATAGGATATTGGTATGTAAATAGGCTGGAAAATTGGGCGGGGATCCTGGATTCAGGATTCAATCCTGGACCGGGGAGCGGCGCGGGCTTGGAGGGCCGAAGGGCCTGTTCCTGTGCTGTATTGTTCTTTGTTCTTTGTTTGTATTTACTTTTAATTTTCCCCATCTGCCTCATCTATATTGTACTTGGTCCTTGGGTTTCACTTTCAGTGCTCCTCTTCTGATCTATTGGATCTTTGGGTGTACACTGCTGACATCTGATGCCACTTTGTACCTCCATTGGACCTCTTGATGAGCCTCGACTGATTCAGTCAGCTCTCCTCCGCTCCTCCCCAGCTCTCTGTTTCCACTATATAACATTCTGTGCATAGATATTCTGCTTCTCAAAAAATTCCTGGAAAAAATTCCTAACAAAATAGCTTCTTTGGACCTGCACATCAGTGCAATACTCCAAGCGAACTTAATCTCACCATTGAATCTTAGACTTTAATTTTGACTTTTTAATATTGTCTCCTCCCTGACTGATAATTTCAACAAGGTAAGAAGTCTCACAACGCCAGGTTAAAGTCCAACAGGTTTATTTGGTAGCAAAAGCCACGAGCTTTCGGAGCGCTGCTCCTTTGTCAGGTAATTGGGAGTTCTGTTCACAAACAGGGCGTATAAAGACACAAGCGCAATTTACAAAATAATGGTTGGAATGCAAGTCTTTACAGGTAATCAAGTCTTAAAGGTGCAGACAATGTGAGTGGAGAGAAGGTTAAGCACAGGGTAAATAGATGTGTATTGTCTCCAGCCAGGACAGTTAGTGAGATTTTGCAAGCCCAGGCAAGTCGTGGGGGTTACAGATAGCGTGACATGAACTCAAGATCCCGGTTGAGGCCGTCCTCGTGTGTGGAACTTGGCTATCAGTCTCTGCTCAACGACTCTGTGTTGTCGTGTGTCATGCAGGCCGACTTGAAGAACGCTTACCCGAAGATCAGAGACCGAATGCCCATGACCGCTGAAGTGTTCCCCAACAGGAAGAGAACACTCTTGCCTGATGATTGTCGAGCGGTGTTCATTCATCCGTTGTCGTAGTGTCTGCATGGTCTCCCCAATGTACCATGCCTCGGGACATCCTTTCCTGCAGCGTATCAGGTAGACAACGTTGGTCGAGTTGCAAGAGTATGTACCGTGTACCTGGTGGATGGTGTTCTCACGTGAGATGATGGCATCCGTGTCGATGATCCGGCACGTCTTGCAGAGGTTGCTGTGGCAGGGTTGTGTGGTGTTGTGGTCACTGTTCTCCTGAAGGCTGGGTAGTTTGCTGCGGACAATGATCTGTTTGAGGTTGTGCGGTTGTTTGAAGGCAAGAAGTGGGGGTGTCGGGATGGCCTTGGCGAGATGTTCGTCTTCATCAATGACATGTTGAAGACTCCGGAGAAGATGACGTAGCTTCTTCGCTCCGGGAAGTACTGGACGACGAAGGGTACTCTGTCCGCCGTGTCCCGTGTTTGTCTTCTGAGGAGGTCGGTGCGGTTTTTCACTGTGGCGTGTCGGAACCGTCGATCGATGAGTCAAGCACCATATCTTGTTTTTATGAGGGCATCTGTCAGCGTCTGGAGGTGTCTGTTGCGATCCTCCTCATCTGAGCAGATCCTGTGTATACGGAGGGCTTCTCCATAGGGGATGGCTTCTTTAACGTGTTTAGGGTGGAAGCTGGAGAAGTGGAGCATCGTGAGGTTATCCGTGGGCTTGCGGTACAGTGAAGTGCTGAGGTGACTGTCCTTGATGGAGATGCGTGTGTCCAAGAATGCAACCGATTCTGGAGAGTAGTCCATGGTGAGTCTGATGGTGGGATGGAGCTTGTTGATGTCATCATATAATTGTTTCAGCAATTTCAACAAGGGCATGCCACTCCTAATTTCTACCATACTATGTACATTTCCTCTCTATCCATTTGCATGCACATTTTGAGTGGCTATCTGGACCCCGTCTCCTTTTCTTTTTGCTCTTGGACACTCTTAAGCTTTTATCTCCTTCCTATCATCCAGTCATGGCACCTTTCACTTCTCTCCTTTCAGGTACTTTGCCTCTGCAATCTGTATCCCACCCATCCACACTCTTTGCTCCCCTGCCACCAACCTGGATTCAAATCTTCTTTGATTATGGCCAGAGTTACCCACTGTGCTTCTCTTGCCAATCTGCAATATGTTGATGGAGACAAAACTGAATGCCTCTTTCAAAGAAGCAACCCAATTATACCATCCTCTCTCTCTGCCAACCTTCCAATCAGGGAATATACTGAAAGCTAATTATTTCAGCCACCTTCCTGTCTTATTCACCCATCTACCCCACTCACCCTTCTGTTCTCAGACTCTGCCAGCAGCTCAGCAGTCATCACTACTCTCTGCATTTACCTCCCAAATATCTGATTGCGACCCTTGTTCATTCACATTCATGTTTATTTTGTGGATGACTGGATTTACTTTGTGAATTTCACTAAAGCTTGGCTCATAAGGAGCAATCTATTCCCTTCACTCAAGTTTTTCCACCTGGCTAAACTAAGTCCAACAAGAACAACAATAACTGATCTAATAAAGTGCTTTGAACATGTTAACTGTTCCAAGGCACTTCACAAGGGCAACATGAAACAAAATATGCCACCAAGCCACATTAGGAGATATTAGATGTGGTGACCAAAAGGGAGCAAGGTATTGGTAATGATAAACCCATGCTCTACACATGTGGTAAGGAGAAGAATGCTGTTGAAGTTTCCAACTCCTTCCCTGCCAATAGTTCCATTCCAGAGATTGGAATCTCTTCCAACTCTGGCATTGAAGTCTCTGGGAAGAATAAGCCTGTTCTCCTTTGGAATTCCATCGACAGCTTGTACAAGTTTGGCAAAGAAATCTTCCTTGGTTTTGTCATTGCCGTCTGGAGTTGGGGAATATGAACTGACCATGGTGGCAAATGAAGAGTCATGAGGCATTCATTTCTTCCAAGAGGGAACTTTTGAAAGCGGTTCACAAGTGCATTATTGATGGTAAATCCAACTCAGTGAACTCTGCGTTCTTCCTCTGATTTCCTTTTCCAGAAGAAAGTATAACCACCTCAGATTTCTTTCAGTTGCCCCTCCCCAGCTGGCCGGACATCACTCAGAATGGCAAAGTCGATGTCATTTTGTCAGATTTCTCAGGTGGCAAACACAATTCAATGCTCTGAGTGTTCACTTGTGGGTGTGTCCATGAGGGTCCTCATGTTCCAGATCCCAAATTTTGCTGTTGTCTCTTTTGTGTGTTTCTGTCACAAAAGGTGACTCCTCTGGATGTGGCTAACCAGTCAGGAAAGGTGAGGCAGACTATTTTTAGGGCACTTTTTCTAGCCCTTCCCCAAGAAGGAGTGGGCAGAGTGGATCCTAAAGAGGGCCGCTCGGTCGCGGTTACAATGCTGAAAGGCACCCTGACTCGTCTGAGTGCTGGACAAATTTCCTGGAACTGCCGCCTTCATGCCAAATCATGATTAGAAGCTTCCAGACAACATAATCCTGCTCTTGTCACCATTTGCTGATCACTGAAGGGCTTGGGAGATGAATTCCAAAGGAAAGATGCCTGTGTGTGTGACAACTTTTGGGATGCTGAAATCGCTGGACACCAGATTCCAAATGTGTCTTGACAATGAGGCTTTGATCCACTAGGAGGAAACCAAGATGATTGGAAGTGTTGTTCTGCTGCTGTCTTTGCTTGCCAGAATAACCTTGAGATATTCCAGATGGCGAATCTTCCTCCACCTGTTCTGCTGTTGAAGACCTGTTTGCCACAGCCCCATCTGTTGGGTATTTCTGGTCCTAAACAGGCCTTTACAATATCCAAAATTGCCCAGGATACAAGGGAGTCACTCCATACATCACCCTGTTAGTCATTGCACAAGTTCTGCAGCAAGTCCAAAGATGTGCGGATTAGGTTGATTGGCCAGGTTTAAAAAAATAATTGCCCCTTAGAGTCCTGAGATGCGTAGGTTAGAGGGATTAGCGGATAAATGTGGGGGTGGGGCCTGGGTGGGATTGTGGTCGGTGCGGACTCGATGGGCCGAATGGCCTCCTTCTGCACTGTAGGGTTTCTATGACTTCTATGAAGTGTGAGGGGGTGGACTTTGGAACTCTTTAATATTACATGTGACACTAAGATACGCCTTAGTCACCTGTTGAGGATAAGAAGCCACACCGTTTCTACAATAATGATCCTAATACTGATGTTCAAAATTATGGACGGAAATTACCGAGTGTTATACCAGCGAGAAAACTGGAACAATTTGCGCCAGTCTGTCTGGCGCGGACCTTGTTAGGAATGGATTAACAGACCTTCCAATTAAGTCCTAATTTGATGTCAATTATTCAATAGAAGTCACTGATACATAAAGGGGTCATAGGTGGCACTATTTTGTTGATGGAGAATTGTATGTGGAGTTACTTCAAAGAAATAAAGGGAGTTTATGAAGAAGCAGAACTTGCGTCTCCTTTACTAAGCTGCAACCTTAGAGGCTCAAACAGACCGGACTGCAATTGTCCTACATTGTGTGCTGGTTCTGGGATGGGCAGGTCTAAACACACTTGTGAGCCCAGCGACAAAGAGATCAAGTGCTGTTTCGAATGCCTGAACACGCAGTGCACTGGAAGACCCCCCCCTTCCTCTCTCCATGGACATTGCAAACCCCCGCTTCATCTGTGGCATGTCTCCCCACTCTCTTCCGGCACAGATTGCCAGCATTGGGTTCTCAGTGGGTTCCTCTTCATGACCCCTTTGTACCGCATTTCATGTCCTGTTTATGCCCCACCCTTTCACCACCTCCTCTTCACGACCACCCCCCCATCATAGCCCCCCCCGCCCCCCATATGACCCTCATGGTGCAGCCCCTGGCAGTGTGCCAGGTGGACACTTCCAGATGGACACTGCCATATGGCCATTGCCCAGCCATGTCCCTGACCATTTGGGGGTTTCAGTGGCCTCTGAACCTCCTGACGTGGCCATCATGCCTGGTCTCTGCTAATGGAGACTAGGAGTGATCCTCACCGAGTTTGCACCGCACCTGATGGTCAGAAGATCCTGGGACCTGGGAGAATCCAATGTCGAACAGGTTAAGCATATTTAAATGCTACTTTAAATATGCCAATTGGCCTCGTACTCTTTCTGGGCACAATTTGGTTTGCGCCATTAGAAAGCGACCAGGATAATTGCAAACCATTTGGCGCCGGGTGCAAAACCCATTTTTAGGCCCACATGTAGTTTTCTGGTATTAGCGAGATCTGCACAAGGCCAAACAATGCTGTAAAATCACCCCTTATCCTGCAACATTATACCAAGCCAACTAACTTTGAGAGATCTCTTTGAACTTCATCGTTAGCTATTCCTACATCAGTGATCGGGTGTGTACTTCTGTAATTTCCTTTCCGTATGTAGTGTTTCGGTTGTGTTAACATTGCTATCGCATTTGCTTTTGCAGACTCTATTCAGCAGAACCCTTTTCAAAAATCAGGGAATTAGAAATGTCATAACTGGCACCCTTTAGTTTTGCTGAGCTCAGCTGTTTTCCTTCTAGTACTTTTGTTCAAAGTCTAAGTAGAGATGATATAATTGGGGGCACCGACTTGGAAGGATTAATGAGCCGGATAGTATAAAGGTGCTGAATACACAGTTGACTCTGTATCACCTCTGGGTTTATGACTTCATTTCCACGAATAATTCAGCTCTCTCTCTGCCTGCCTGCTCGAGTAACTTCTTTGTTCTTCTGTTGCTGTGTTCGGTGTTTTTAAAAAAATCTAAATCAAACATTTACTAAACTGACTCGAACAAAACGCAAGGATTTTGATGCTAAACCTAAGGAGACGGATCTTCTGGTCAGTGGCGAGGTTGAGGTGTATGCCACTGACCACAATTTCTTAAACAGAGATTCTAATGATGAAAGCCATGTCTCCCCACCCCCATCCGCACCCTGGGCCCATCCACATTGGTAGAAATTGATGCTTTTGCATCGTAAAGCCACGCAAGGAAATAGTTAATTACAAAAAGAAAGTTGATAGTAGCATGATTAATGGTGCCACGACTCATTTGCATCTTTATGAATTTGTAGCTCTGTTTAAGTAGAGAATTCGCCACTTTGATACATTTGCCAACATCCTTTAAGGCGTTGGGCATCCACTTGCTTTTTGCTTTGTGTGTTACAGTTCTGTTCCGTTGGCGACCCTGATTCCTAATTATCCTAATTAAGGATAGTAATGTTGAGGCCTGACAAAAAAAAATCTAGTTTATTAATATATATAGCATGCATTTGTGTTTTTGCAAATAGTAAAAACATGTTTTCATCCATTTTCCACTCGCTTCTTCCCTTGCTCTCTTTACCAAAGGTATATTCAGTGAGGTGACCTCCACAGCATCCTGTGGTTGAGAATTCCACAGGTTTGCCACCACCCTTTGAGGGAAGAGATTTCTCTTAACCTCAGTCCTAAATGATCTACCCTGTATCCTGAGACTGTGACCCCTGGTTCTCGACTACCCCAGCCAGAGGAAACACATTCCTGCATCCAGTCTATCCATCCTGTTGGAATTTTATGTGTTTCAATTCTAAATTCCAGTGAATACAGACTCAGCCGACCCAATCTTTCCTCATATTCTGCCATCCCAGGAAGTGAATACTCAACCATTTTGTCCAAGTCAGCAGTTCTATTACAATTGCATCATTTTGCAACTTTGTCGGCAATTCTTGTTTTCATAGAATAAATCCACCTTGATACGTAGCAAAGAAAGGCTTATGGAAAGTTGGTGGAAATATTTTTTTAAGTTCTTTTTATTTATTGGGATGGGATAGTGGCTTTTACTCAGTAGCCTTTATTGTTTTGAATCTTTTCTCCCTGCTGGCGCTGAGTCTTATTTGAGTAACTTCATTCCAGTTCCTAATGGGTACAAGTCCACAGCATAAAGGATGTCCCTAATTTGTCTAAATTACTCAGCATTTAGTTAGCTCCACCATAGATGGGGTTACATTATTTTAATGTTGGATGCCAAAAATGGGAGTTGGCAGTCCGTTCAGTAAACAATTTAAGATAAAACGTTCAAGGGCAATAAAAGTCAGACCCTATAAAAGGAATTCTCTTATAGGAAACATCACTCTGCAAGTTCTGTATTTCTAGTTACATACGGACATTAGGAGTAGGCCATTCGGCTCATCAAGCCTGCTCCACCATTCATTAAGATCTTGGCTGATCCAATTGTGGCCTCAAATCCACATTCCACCTAACCCCGATAACCTCTGACTTCCTTGTTGGTCAAGAATCTATCTACCTCTGACTTAAAACTCTTGACCCCCAATTCCACCACTCCCTGGGGAAGAGAGTCTCTGTCATAAATGTGAGACCCCTTATTTTTAAAATGTGTGCCCTAGTTGTAGTCACACCCACAAGGGGGAACATCCTTTCAGCATCCACCCTGTCAACTCCCCTCAGGAAGTTATATGTTTGAATAAGATCACCTCTCAATCTTCTATACTCCAAAGAATACAGGCCTAGCCTGTCAAAACTATCCCCATAAGTTACCCTCCCCACCACCATTTCTGCTTTGCAATCCCAGGTATCAGTCCACTGAACCTTCTCTGAATTGCTTCTAATGCATTTATATACTTTCTTCAATAAGGAGACCAAAACTGTACACAGTAATCTAGGGATCATAATTTCCAACTTGGGACGGATGAAAAAGAACAAAGAACAAAGAACAATACAGCACAGGAACAGGCCCTTCGGCCCTCCAAGCCCGCGCTGCTCCCTGGTCCAAACTAGACCATTCTTTAGTATCCCTCCATTCCCACTCCGTTCATGTGGCTATCTAGATAAGTCTTAAACGTTCCCAATGTGTCCGCCTCCACCACCTTGCCCGGCAGCGCATTCCAGGCCCCCACCACCCTCTGTGTAAAATACGTCCTTCTGATATCCGTGTTAAACTTCCCCCCCTTCACTTTGAACCTATGACCCCTCCTGAACGTCACGACCGACCTGGGAAAAAGCTTCCCACCGTTCACCCTATCTATGCCTTTCATAATTTTATATACCTCTATTAGGTCACCCCTCATCCTCCGTCTTTCCAGTGAGAACAACCCCAGTTTACCCAATCTCTCCTCATAACTAAGCCCTTCCATACCAGGCAACATTCTGGTAAACCTCCTCTGCACTCTCTCTAAAGCCTCCACGTCCTTCTGGTAGTGTGGCGACCAGAACTGGGCGCAGTATTCCAAATGTGGCCGAACCAACGTTCTATACAACTGTAACATTAGACTCCAACTTTTATACTCTATGCCCTGTCCTATAAAGGCAAGCTTGCCGTATGCCTTATTCACTACGTTCTCCACCTGTGCCATCACCTTCAAGGATCTGTGGACTTGCACACCCAGGTCCCTCTGCGTATCTACACCCTTTATGGTTCTGCCATTTATCGTATAGCTCCCCCCTACGTTAGTTCTACCAAAATGCATCACTTCGCATTTATCTGGATTGAACTCCATCTGCCATTTCTTTGCCCAAATTTCCAGCCTATCTATATCCTTCTGTAGCCTCTGACAATGTTCCTCACTATCTGCAAGTCCAGCCATTTTCGTGTCGTCGGCAAACTTACTGATCACCCCAGTTACACCTCCTTCCAGATCGTTTATATAAATCACAAACAGCAGAGGTCCCAATACAGAGCCCTGCGGAACACCACTAGTCACAGGCATCCAGCCGGAAAAAGACCCTTCCACTACCACCCTCTGTCTTCTGTGACCAAGCCAGTTCTCCACCAATCTAGCCACCTCCCCTTTATCCCATGAGATCCAACCTTTTTCACCAGCCTACCATGAAGGACTTTGTCAAACGCTTTACTAAAGTCCATATAGATGACATCCACGGCCCTTCCCTCGTCAACCATTCTAGGCACTTCTTCAAAAGACTCCACCAGGTTAGTGAGGCATGACCTCCCTCTCACAAAACCATGCTGACTATCGTTAATGAGTTTATTCCTTTCTAAATGCGCATACATCCTATCTCTAAGAATCCTCTCCAACATCTTCCCTACCATGGACGTCAAGCTCACCGGCCTATAATTTCCTGGGTTATCCTTCCTACCCTTCTTAAATAACGGGACCACATTAGCTATCCTTCAATCCTCTGGGACCTCACCTGTGTCCAGTGACGAGACAAAGATTTGCGTCAGAGGCCCAGCGATTTCATCTCTCGTCTCCCTGAGCAGCCTTGGATAGATTCCATCAGGCCCTGGGGATTTGTCAGTCTTTTATATTCCCTAAAAAACCTAACACTTCCTCCCTTGTAATGGAGATTTTCGCTAACGGGTCAACACTCCCCTCCGAGGCACTCCCAGTCAACACATCCCTCTCCTTTGTGAATACCGACGCAAAGTATTCATTTAGGATCTCCCCTACTTCTTTGGGCTCTAAGCACAATTCCCCACTTTTGTCCCTGAGAGGTCCGATTTTTTCCCTGACAACCCTTTTGTTCCTAACCTACGAATAAAATGCCTTGGGATTCTCCTTAATCCTGTCTGCCAAGGACATTTCGTGACCCTTTTTGTCCTTCTAATTTCTCTTTTGAGTTCTTTCCTACTTTCTTTGTATTCCTCCAGAGCTCTCTCCATTTTTAGCTGCCTGGACCTAATGTACGTCTCTCTTTTCTTTTTGACCAATCCCTCAATTTCCCTGGTTATCCACGGTTTTCGAATCCTACCCTTCCTATCCTTTTTTACAGGCACATGCCTAAACTGCAGCCCTAACAACTGTTCCTTAAAAGACTGCCACATGCCAGATGTGGATTTACCCTCAAACAGCCTCTCCCAATCAACAGCTGCCAATTTCTGCCTAATCCCACTAAACTTAGCCTTCCCCCAATCCAACACCTTACCCTTGGGACACCACTCATCCTTTTCCATCACTATCCTAAAGCTAACAGAATTGTGGTCACTATTTGCCACATGTTCCCCTACCGAAACTTTGAAGACCTGACCGGGCTCATTCCCCAGTACTAGGTCCAGTATAGCCCCCTCTCTAGTCGGGCTATCTACATATTGTTCCAAAGAACCTTCCTGTACGCATTTTACAAATTCCTCCCCATTCAGACTCCCAGCCCTACGCAATTTCCAGTCTATACCAGGAAAATTGAAGTCTCCCACCACAACAACCCTATTTTTCCTGCACCTATCCATTATCTCATGATGGATCTGTTCTTCCACTTCCCTTGGGCTGTTGGGGGGCCTGTAATATACCCCCAACATAGTGACTGCCCCCTTCCTGTTGCTGAGCTCCACCCACAGTGACACGTTACACGACCCCTCTGAATTGTCCTCCCTCTGCACCACTGTAATATGCTCTCTAACTAATACTGCTACTCCCCCACCTCTTTTGGCCCCTCCTCTGTCTCGCCTAAAACACTTGTACCCCGGAATATTCAGTTGCCAGTCCTGTCCCTTTTTCAACCAAGTGTCTGTCACCGCAACCACATCCAAATTCCTCGTAAGCATTAAGGCCCTAAGTTCGTCTGTCTTACCTGCTACGCTCCTTGCATTGAAGTAGATGCACTCCAGACCTCCAGGCCCAGTGAGGTCATCCTCCCCCAGAGTGCTCTTCTTCTTTGCCAGCCTTGTCCTGGTCCCAAGCTCGTCCCCAGCCTCTACACTTGTAGGCATAATTTTTTGATCCCCACCCCCCCTGCCATATTAGTTTAAACCCACCCGAACTGCACCAGCAAAACTCCCAGCCAGGATATTCGTGCCCTTCCAATTTAGTTGTGACCCGTCCTTCTTGTACAGGTGCCCATCTCTCTTGAAAACTTCCCAGTGATCCAGGAATATGAAGCCCTCCCTCCTGGACCAGTCCTTTAGCCAAGCCTTCAATTGTACTATCTCCCTATTCGTAGCCTCACTGGCCCTAGGCGTTGGGAGCAGCCCAGAGATTGCCACCCTGGAGGCCCTACTTTTTAGCCTATTTCCCAACTCCCTGAATTGCTCTCGTAGGATCCCCCTGGTCTTCCTATCTACGACATTTGCGCCGATGTGTACAAAGACATCCGTTTCTTTATCCTCCCCTTTTAATATGCCTCCTATCCGCTCGGAGACATCCAGTACCCCAGCACCAGGTAGGCAGACTACCATCCTGGAGTCCTGTTCGCACTCACAGAATTGCCTGTCCATGCCTCTGACCGACGCGTCCCCCACCACTATTGCTCTCCTAATCCCTCTCTTTCCTTTCCACGCCACAGAGCCTGACTCTGTGCCAGTGACCTGGTCATTGTGGCTTACCCCTGGAGAGTCATCCTTCTCCACACTATCCAAACTAATATACTTGTTTTGGAGGGGGAAAGAGGTGCAATGCAGCTGGCTCCTGAGGCCTTGTGTTGAGGGCAGCTGAGTTGGAGGTAAGGAAGATACACCCCATTTTTTACGGCACTAAGTGCCATAAAGCAGAAAGGTTTAAAGGTCCAGTCACTTTGAGGAGCCAGGGAGAAGGGAAGTGTATACGGCAGGATTGGAGGTTGGGGCCAGGGGTTTGGATAGTCAGGGGTTGAGGCGGTGAGTGGGAGGCTGTCAGTGGAGTGATACAGGTGGTTGGGGGGTGGTCAGAGGGGGTTTTGGGAGAATAGGCAGGGGTGGGGGGGGCAGTCGGGGGAGGGAGTAGTTGGAGGGGTGGGTTGGAATGGATTGCAGGGCTGGTTGGGGGTGTGTGGAAGTTGTCAGGAATATGGTCGTTGGGGAGTCATGTGTGGGGTCTTGAGGTAATCGAAGTGGGTTGGGGGTAGTTGAGGGATGTCCCATGGAGGCTCAAGATGGTTGTGGAGTCCTAAAGAGGGAATCCCTTGGGAGGAATCCCATGGTGAGGTCGGGGTGGGTCAGCATTCTAGTTACCCAGAAGTTTGAAGAAGCTCTAATTCTTCTACATTTTCCTGGGAAACTACTACTGTAAGTCAGTTGGAAACATTCAAAGTTTATAATGCAAATTGCAGTTTTGGATGGTTGCCATTGCGGGGCAATGTCCAAAGGAAGCTTGAACTTCCCAGGCAATTGCTATCTAATTCTTATGTGGTGACTTTGTGCGGAATCCCCTAATGCATCTTTGGGGGACCTTCCGACCTATATGTTGACCATCCTGCCCAACATATTGGTTGATGGCTTAACTTGCCAACCTCATCGCTATCCAACTCGTCCTTCCCAGTACTGATCCTGTAGACTCTGCCACTGGTCCAACTATCACCATCCCTCACCACAGCACCCGGCAGAACGTCCATTCACTCAAGTCTTTATAATTCATGAGCTTAATGTGGATGATTACAATGACCAAATTACTTTGAGGGAAACCTGGCTGAGGGATGTTGACGCCTTCCCTCTTCATGACAATCCCCCTCCTGCCTCCACCTTTCACCATTTGCTTTGCCCAGACTGTTGTGGTGGTGTGGCTCTAATCATGAAATCTTGCCTTAGTCTGTCCCCTTATTCCTCTGGAACATTCTCCTCTTCTGAGCATCTCACCTCGTTCCACCCTCTCGTCTCATTCACAATGCTGGTTCTCTCCTGCCAGCCCAGGTATCGTGTAAGATTTCTCAATGAGCTGCCTTCACTGCTAACATCCCTGAACCTCTGCACCAAAGCATCTCATCCTTGGTGATTTTAAACCCCATCTCAATTTATCATCCTTTTTGTCCTGAGTTCACTGTCCTCTTACCCTCCCTTAAATGTCACCTCAGTATTTACCAATTATTCACAGCACTCCTATATTCTGTCATTGATTATTGTTATGTTTGTAGGAATTGGACGTTGAGGAAAGACGATCCAGCTCCTCTCTAATGTCCCCACTGACCGAATAGTCTTATGATTGTCACTCATTGTCTCTGTTTATGCTTGAAAAATAGTCATTTGTACAAAGCAGTGGAGGATGACACAACTGCAGTATCAAGGGAATACTGCATTATCAGAGGTGGCATCTTTTGGGGGAATGAAACTTTAAAGTGGAGTCATGTCTCCTTTTCCAGTTGGAAGTCCAAGTCTTCATGGTTCTACCTGAAGAAAAGGAGGGAGTTTGCAGTGTTTTGACCAACATTCCTCCTTCAATCAACACTACCAAACCACTTCATGAAAGTTCTTACACAAGTGCAAGTTATTTCTTTATGAATTTCCTTGAGATATTTACTTTTAAGAAAAGTGTCAGACAGAACATAATGCAATTTATTAAAATGCAAATAAAGAAAGCTCATTTCTTATTATACTTTGAAATCAGCCAAAGTATAATCCAAGTTCTAAATGGATCATTTAATATTCTAACAGTTAAATTAACAAAACCTGCTTGCAGAATAATTAAATAGTATTAAAGTTGATACCAAGACAAAAATGAGCTTCACTTAAGATCAATAAAATTGACATAGGTTACTTAAATTGACATTGACACTGGATTAACAATGCAGATGACAAGGAATATTGGCTCAAATCCTGCCATGGGAACTGGTGGAATTAAATTCAATTGATAAATCTGGAATTAAAAGCTCGCCTCAGTAATGGTTAGAATCCAGAATCCCTACAGTGCAGAAGGAGGCCATTCAGCCTATCGGGCCTGCACCAACAACAATCCCAACCAGGCCCTATCCCGTAACCCCGCATATTTACCCTGCTAATTTCCCTGACACTAAGGGGCAATTTAGCATGGCCAACCAACCTAACCCACACATTTTTGGAGTGTAGGAGGAAACTGGAGCAGCAAACAGGGGGAGAACATGCTAACTCCACACAGTCACTCAAGGCTGGGATTGAACCCGGGTTCCTGGTGCTGGGAGGCAACATGCTAACCACTGTGCCACCATGCCACCCAATGAAGGGACAATCATTTCAATCCTTGGATATCGCTGCAGGAGTTCTTCAGGATGGTGTCCTATAACTTATCATTTTCAGCTGCTTCACCAATGATCTTCCCTCCAACATAAGCTCAAAATGGGGATTCTCATTGATGATTGCACATAATTCACCATTTGTGACACCTCAGAAACTGAAGCAAACACGCTCCCAATGCAGCAAGGCCGAGACAGCATTCAAGCTTGGGCTGATAGGTGGTAGGTGACATCTGTGCCACACAAATGCCAGGAAATGACCAACACCTTCAAGCTGGAATCTAACCATTCAATGGCATTATCATAGCTGAATCCGAACTGGATTTGCCATGTAAGTACTGTGGCTACAAGAACAGATTAGAGACTAGAAATTCTGCAGTAACACACCTCCTGACTCCCAAAAGCCTGTCCAGCATCAAAAGGGCAGAAGGTTGGAGTGTGATGAAATTCTCTTCACTTGCCTGGATGAGTGGAACTCCAATAACACTCATGAAGCTCATCAATATCCACGATAAAGCAGCCTACCTGACTGTCACTGCATTCACCACATTTGACATCCACTGCTTCCATCACTGATGTACAGTAGCAGCAGTGTGTACCATCAATATGATGCAATGCAGAACTCGCCAATGCTCATTTGACTCTAATGTACAAACCTGCAACCTCTATCACCTAGAAGAACAAGGGCAGCAGATGCATTAGAGAACCACCACCTACAAGTTCCACGCCAAGCCACCCAACATCGTGACTTGGAATTTTATTCTGATTTCTTCACTCTGTCTGGGACAATATCCTGGAGCTCCGTTTATAACAGCACTGTGAGTGTATCCATACCACATGGACTGCAGTAGTTCAAGAAGGCAGCTCAGCACTATCTTCTTGAAGGGATTTAATGGTGGGCAATGATTGCCGGCCAGGCTAGCGATGTCCACATCTTCTGAAATGTTAAATATAAAACAAAGCCATTTAAACATGGAGCCCTTTGCTTTTAAGTGCCATGTTTGTCAAAATAGATTGCATTTATATTGTTAGGGTCCTAGACCAGAAGCCCAAATTACATTCGGACACCAGACTAGACCCCAAATATTTTTCTATTTTGGCATAAATGTGTGGATAGGATGCTTCACTCCAGAGGTAATTCCACTGACAAATTAGGGATCTTTTATAGTAAAACAAACTTTATTTAATAACAGTTTAATATTGACTCTAAAAATGAAGCAGCTTAATAAATAATAGTTGAATAATGAAAGGAAACAATTTCTAACTTATCACTGTTTCATTTCCAAATAAGCAACAGACTTAAAAAACACTTGAAATACAGTTAGCAACTATAAATATACTTGCTATAATGAAGCTTTCAGAGAAAGAGCGAATGAGTCTCAATGCAGCTTATACAACTCTATCTTCAAACAAATCGCAGCCAGAATGGAAAAGCTGTTTTTCTCTGTTATAGACTGAGCTCTTCCCATTAACCACATCATCACATGATCCTGCCTACCTAAACCCACATTCTATTCCTTTAATCAAAAACCCCAGGGGACCTATTCTTTTTGTAAACAGAAATCCATTAGCTCTATCTTAGTAAACACTACATGGCTAAAATTAGTAATTATCCTGCTCTCCCAGCATCTGAACTAAATGTGCTCCAGACATACCGACTATATATAGCAAAAAGCTGAATTTTAAACAGTCCACTTAAATATTAAAACATAGCAATAGCACACTATCATCACAATATGCTAAAATAAACGATTGCCTTCTGTGATGAATCATACTGTACTTTGCAGAATTGAAAAATAACCTTTCATCCAAATATTTTTTTCTCTTCACCCCCAACCAGAACTGAAGTAGGAGTGCTTCAGTAGCTTGCCCAAATTTACCAAACCTACAAAAGGCTGAACCTTGTTTAAATAATTAAAGATTGCCAGCCTTTGCAGTTTCCAACAGTTGACACAGGAAGCAGCCAAATTGCTCATGTAAGAATAGTACATTGGCCTACTGCCCAGTTTGCCTGTGAAGCATTCAGCTGAATGATTGCTTTATATTACTGGGGCTTCACTTACTGCAACTTAACTGATTTTGATAGATGACAAGTTTTTTTTTGAAGTGAGCCTTGTGATGGATCAGAATGAAGTTGCAGAGACCTCTCAGGAGCTTGCGGTGTTTTTGCACAATACCTTGTATTGTTGCTGAGATGATAATGGACAAAGATTTTACTGGTTCAGCAACATATCTTGTCACATCAAGATATTGGCCAACTATCTTCCTAATCTTTGGTTATGTGTTGAATTGTTTTACCCTGGTTTCTAATAGGTTATTTTCTATTTAATGAGTCATTTTGCCTTTAATACCAAAAAAGCTTTCTCAAATAATTATCTGTGATAATAATCATGCATATTCCTCATAGCCTCAATACATTCACCAGTAAAATAACATTTATAGGGTCTGATAATGTGATTTATGTGCAGTGGTTCCTCCGCAGGTGCTTTTTGTGTAAAGTAGTGCAGTTCATATGCTGACCTGATTTGACTTTGCTCAGTCTTTTGAAGTAGGAGTAGCTCGTAAAGGGCTGCTGCTCACTTCAAAGCAGTTGTGGGGGTATAATAGCTCGAGCCAGGTACAATGTTGAACTGCACATTGTTCAAGCGCTCAAAACATTATGCTGTAATAATGATCTTAGTGTGTAACAGCTGCACAGGCTTTCAGAGGCATAGATGCTCCATGACAATTGTGGCTTTGAGATGCTTACCAGACTTTGGGACATTACAATATGAGGCACCACCACCTGATTCGTAGCACTGCTGCAGATACCAAACATTGCAGTATCAGCTTTATGATAATATTCAACAGTTCAGAAAACAAATCACAACCCTATCCCACCTTTCTTCTAATAGCTTTAACAACATTCCCTTCCGCTTTGTCCATGCATGGGGCAATGTTTTTATGCTTTATCCTCACACCTAACTCAGTGTGATACCTCAGCTTTGAATGTGATTAATTTTCTTTTAAATTTTGCAACATTGGTTATTGAAAATGTTTGATAAATTGCTTTATGTCTTTAAAAGCTATTTCCAGTTTGCGATTCATTTGAAAGGTGCATGAATTTTCATGAGGTTACAAACAGTTTGGGCACTTGTCTTGGAACAAATTTCATCAAATGTGTAGCATGCAGTTACTGTCTCTAGTTCTGTTTTTGTTTTTTTGGAACTCTGTTTACCAACTTCTTGGACCTTATTTTGATTTCGTTCAAGATGCTTGGTAGCAATTGTGTCCAAAATGTATTACTTCTGGAAATGCAAATAGTGTCTTTTTCTTACCCAGTCCTGGGCTTTACTTTGGAAACATTGCTGTGAAGTTTCTGTTCTTTGTGTTTTATGAAGCTCCCAAAGCCAGACTTAACACGATTGTCTCTACACTCTTGTGACCATGTAAGACTTCGTAAGCTTTCTCCCTACAGGATATTCAACTTAGTTTATTGATTTTCTCACAATATCCCAACCTTGCTTCAAGTATAGAGAAGACTCATCTCAGCAAGTTTCTCTGCAGTGCCTTCAGATTTTGGCATTGGTTGATGTTACCTCATTGTTTTGTTTAAGCACATGGGATTGTTGCACATACAAACCTGATTTTCTTTTCTTTATTCTTTTATGGAATGTGGGTGTTGCTGGCAGAGCCAGTATTTGTTGCCCATTCCTAATTGTCCTTGAAATGAAGATTTCAGAGTCAACCACATTACTGTGGGCCAGATTAGGAAAGGATGGTAGATTTCCTCCTCTAAAGGCCATTATTGAACCAGGTGGGTTTTTGCAATGATTGATGATAGTTTCATGTTCATCATTACTGAGATTAGCTTCATATTTCAGATTTATTAATTGAATTCAAATTCCAACTGCCATGGTGTAATTTGAAGGCTTGTCCCCACCTGGGCCTCTGGATTATTAATTCAGCAACATTACCCCTACGCCACCAACTCCCAGATTGTAGTTTCAATAATCTGTACTCGAGCTGGCCTGTGGTGTTGGCTCTATTGTTTTGTTGATTAAACTATTCTCCATTTTTGTTGTTGTCCTGTATGATTCAAGGAGTGCTCTCTCAGTTATCTGAGCTCCATGTGTTATTTTTGGATTTAGCTTCGTGCCATAGCTGCCTGTCTAGCAACCAAAACAATTATATTCGCACCATTACTAGGACTGCCTATTTCCACGTCTTTGGCAATGCTTTGACACTGCTTTAGGCTTAATTCATGTGCAGAAACCCTCATCCATGCCTTTGTTATCTCTGGACTTATCTATTCCAAAACACTCCTGGCTGGACTCTCACATTCTGCCTTAAACTCATCCAAAACTCTGCTGTCTGTGCTCTAACTCACACCAAATGCTGCTCACCCATCACCCTGTGCTTGGTGACTTACATTGACCTTGTTTAAGCAATGTCTGAATTTTAAAATTTTCTTCCTTTGTGTTTAAATTCTTCCATGGTCTCTGTTTGTTTTATCTCTGTAAACTCCACCAGCTCCATAATCCTCTCAGGATATCTGTGCTTCTCCAATTCTGGCCTCTTGTACATTCTGAATTTTAGTCACTCCACCATCAGTGGCCATGCCTTGAGTTACCTGAATCTTGAGATATGGAATTCCCTCGCCAAGCCTCTCCCCGTCTTTTCCTCTCCTTCTTCCTTTAACTGCTCGTTGACCAAGCTCTCCTATCTCCTTATGGCCCAGTGTCAAATTTTGTTTGATAAAACACATGTGAGGTGCCTTGGGATATTTTACTGTGTTAAAGATGTTTTATAAGTATACAAGTTGTTATTCTTGTACGTATTGCAGATGTTTGTAGATCAAGTGTTGGTAACTTTCCTGTGTGAAGCCTAGTTCCAAACAAGCTTCCTTAACAAAAAATTCCTTTGATTCATGAATTGAAATTTCAAAACATTTGCTTTTGCCTGATGGCTGACAGCCATTTATTTGTACTGTCTGGCCTTTTTTGTTTGATATGAGGTTGGATTTTCCTGTAGATTTGGGAAAACCTGATGTGCACACTCTTGCACCTTCCAAAATGCATACCTGGACTTTGCCCAGGAATTTTATCGTTTCACTCAGGGTCAGGTTTGCAATTCATTGTGCGAACCTCAATGGAGCTCATGAGGAATGTGGTGCTAGTCAAAAGGCCTGCCTCAGTTCTCCAACACAGCAGCCCAGCTCCCAACATTGTTTAATTGTCTCCATTAATCCTCCATAGTCACTCACCCAGTATGCATTGTTAATAGTTGGCAAGGACCATGCAATAACACTGGGAATATTTTAAAATCATTGGGGAAAAAAATAAACTTCTAACAACCTCGTAAAACCGTGAATTCAAACCCACTTGCTGGAATCTTCCCAAGATTTGTCAGTGTTAGTTTCCGTCTGAAAACCAGTGTGTATCCCTCCAGCTACAGCTGGGATTTCTCTCCAGATTGTCTGACACTCCACATACAGAGAGTCTGGAGGAATGGCTCACTACATCACTTTGGCAGGGTGGGACCTGATAACTTGGCAAGGTTGGCTCCACAGAGATTGGGATCCCATTTTTATAAAGCACCCTGATGTGCGCAAAAATAACCCCCCCCCCCCCCGCAACCCCTCAATGGACAGGAAGGACCCTCCCCATAACCAATGGAGAGACACCCCCCCCCCTCCACTAGACATCGGGGAACACCTCCCTCCCCATGACACAGGCATCGGGACATCCCCCCCTCACACGCATCGGGGCGCTCTCCCACCCCACAAGTATCGGTGTGCAACCCCCATCATACACAAAGGGAATGTCCCGGAGGCAGTGCCAGGTTCCCAAGGGCAATCCCTCAACACCTGGGGAGCTATACTTACCTGTGCATCCCTGGCGAGGTCATCATGACTGGCTATCAATTTTGAAAACTAGTAGTGATTCCAGCTGGTGTGACATCATGCCGGCTGGGTAAGAAAATACTGTCCGTCTGGGAGTGAACCTGATTGTGTCATTGGAGAGAGGCGGGAACATTGGAAAACAAAATCTTACCGGCACAAATCCTGTTTTTGGCTTCTCGTGAGATTTAGTGACCATTATTGGATTTTCACCCGTGGCTAGTGTGGCTACAAAATTGTGGCTATCATCGTTGATATTGGAAAGAAAAAAAACTATTCCAGTGTAAAAAATTATAATCCCTTAACTGCCTGGCAAATTTGTGACAAAACAAAGAATCACATCAAAGGCATATTGTATTATTACAGCTTTTTATCAGTGTCAATCATTCTTGGATCAATAGACCAGCTGCTGAACTGAAACCATTATCAACTTTGAAGCCCAGCCAAGCATTGATAATGGCTACAGATGTAATAACAAAAGCTTCCGGCTACATTGCCTGAAATTGACTGAACAGAATGGTGTCCTATTTCCATTTTAAATCAAAGTGCCTGTCAATTAGTGGAGAGGAGCAGATGTCAAGCCTTTTTTTTCAACTTTCAAAGACAGGGATTTTTTTAACAGCCAGCACAATTTAAATCATAGGGAAAAACATGACAACAGAGACTGACAGGATGTCTTTTTTACATTTCTAGTTCAGTAGGGCACTCTTCAATGGAAAAAATACAGTAACGTATGACAACACTTACACAATGGTAGTCAACGAAACAGTTATCTACCTTTGCATGGCAGATCACTCCAATGAATCACTGAATTAAAAATACATCTATATTACAATACAGCATCTAATAGTGACATTTAAAGTTTATTTATTAGTCAAAAATAAAGCTTACATTAACACTGCAATGAGGTTACTGTGAAATTCCCCTAGTCGCCACACTCCGGCGCCTGTTCGGGTCAATGCACCTAACCAGCACGTCTTTCAGAATGTGGGAGGAAACCAGGGCACCTGGAGGAAACCCACGCAGATAGGGGGAGAACGTGCAAACTCCACACAGACAGTGACCCTGGGAATCGAACCCAGGTCCCTGGTGCTGTGAGGTAGCTGTGCTAACCACTGTGCCCCTTAAAGGTGTCAAAACATTTTAGACTTACTTTTTAGCAGATTTCCAACTCCTCCGTAAGCTTCCCCAGTGACCATGAGTTCTTCAAAAAGATAAGTTCTTTTAGGGCGACCAAAACCCACACCACCATACAAAAATAGTGTGTGTGATGAAATGCAGTTTTCCTGTGATCCTCACAATGGGGACCCTGATCTTGAAAGAGATGTGTGTATATTTTATACCCAATGCCTTTCTGACCTGTAAAAAGGTCACTCAAACATGTTGTAGGGTCAGGAAGGCAGAGGAAAATTGCTTTTTAATCAAAAAAAAGCATTTTGTGACTTGATTTTGTATCTCCATTGGGAGACATCTATCCCATGAAACCTGTCCCATGACATTTGCTTGAAAAGCTGATATTAAACCAGTCTTTGTATTGAAATTTGCTGCTTCTGTGACATTAATTTGTTGGCCGGTGTTGAGCTAGCTTAAGTTCCTTTTGGAGAAATAAAGTTTACTGTTATCAACTCAGTTGTCAGTATCTTCAACTGTACCAATTTTGAACAGACATTATTATATACTGTTACACATGTACATGTAGACCCAGATTAATTTTGATATATGTATGCAGTGATGTGCTTGAAAAAAAAAGCTTTAAATGCTTCCTCTTCTCCACGTTTTTGACATATAGCAGAGGCAAAGTTAAACAGAGACACACACACTTTAGCCTGTGAACAATGGGAGATCAATTGGTTTGTAATATATTTTCATATATTTAGTGAATGTAGGCAAGCAGTCGATCAGTTACCACACTAATAAACTTGAAAATTATGCCATGGTCGTTTGAAGCTGTTGTTAATCTGAAGTTCTGTTCTGGATATTGCACATTAGGAATGATATATTGGTAATTAAAGGTGGTGCAGTTCGCCAGAATTGTACTGACCAGAAGGAAAGAAAGCAACTCTTTATTGAATTCTACTGGGGTTAAAATGGTTATTTATTTCGATGAGTCGCACGAATTTAGTTTGTATTCCCTTGTTATTGAAGATTAAAGGCATAATTTTCCGATCCCACTCATGGCAGGAATCGTCTCAGGCGGGATGGAAAATTTGACAGACTAGTCAGTTGACGTCCGACAGGAATTCACTCTGGTCCTGGTGGGTTTGGGACTGGAAAACCCTGGCTGAAGAGATGATCTAATTGAGGTGATTCAGATGATTAAAGGATTTGATGGGCTAGATAAAAAGAAACTCTCTTCTGGTGGAGGAGTCCAGAACAAGAGTGTACAGCTTGAAATTGGTGATGTCAAGTAACCATTCTTAGAATCATAGAGATTTACAGCATGGAATTAGATCCTTTGGCACAACTCATCCATGCCGACCAGGTTTCCTAAACTGAACTAGTCCCATTTGCCTGCGTTTGGCCCATGTCTCTCTAAACCTTCACACGAGAATTATGGAAATCTGGAAGTTGCTCCTCCCAAAAAATGTTGAGACCATGCAAAATGAAGAATTCAAAACTGAGATTGATAGATTTTTTGTTGTGTTTGGGTACGAGAACCTAATAGGTAGATGGATTAAGGTGCAAATCACACAATCTGATTGTATGGCTAAGCATGTTCAGGTGTTTGAACAGTCTACTTCTGTTCCTATGTAAATATCTAACAGTTTGAAAATATGATTGGTTTGTATTCCATATTTATAATGAATCAACTCAATAGAAAAACGAATGTAATTCAAGTCACCATACCAAATCTGTTCCCATGATAAGCATGGAAAGGAGAGAAATGATCCTAGAACTTGCAATTTTGCAATGATGGAAAAAAAATTGTAGTAGAAAAGCTAAGTGTTATGCATGCAGACATAAATTTAACCTTTGCAAACAAGATTCATTTGAGATAGGTTAAGTGAATTGCAACTGCGAGAACTGAAACAGCTGTGGATCACTGAATTTGGAATTCAGATTACTACTTCATCTTTGTCGCAATCTTGATAATAGGTTTTGGATAACTTATATCATTGCATGGCCATCGTACAAAGCTAATTTATGAGATTACTCAAGAAGTGAATTATATATCTTGTACAAAAACTGGTAAATTAAATATTTGTGTGGGAATTTGTTCCTACCTGTCAGCAAATTCTCCATTTGGTTTCAACCAGAAATTCAAGAATGACAAAAATTTGTACTTGATCCTTTTGAAAGCTGGATTCTGTACAGTCACAAATTGTACAAACTGAACTAATTATAAGGGATTTGATCCAATTTGTTTTAATCCACTCCCGAGTTGATGAATCTGATTGTCATTTCAATATGATGCCACTTATCCATCTATCTGAATTTACTTGTTTTTTTCCAGCCTTCTCAGTTTCCTTTTAGCGAGCAAATATTTATCTGATCCACCTAACTGTGAAATACATTTAAGAAGTCAATGAAATACATATGGGCAATATATCATATATACATATATATATACATATATTTATTTGCAAATAATATAAATTGGAAATGATTATATCCTGTTGACTCGACTATCTTTTTTTTTTCAGATTAATAGAAATGATCTGCCCAGGATTCATGCTGTACTTGGAGACAGAGAATGTGACCTGGACTCTGCTGTTTCAGCTTTAGCCTATGCTTACTTCCTTTATAAGGTACATTAACATTATAGAATCAGTTTTCTATGTGCGTTTTCTATAAATCTAATAAACATTGTATGTATTCATACAAACATAGGAGATTATACTCTGAGCAGGTGTGATGAACTACAAAATGAGGCTAACTGCTCATCTCCTGCACTGCAGTGCATCGATGATAGGTGGATTGTCCATTGATGGGAATATTTGCAGCTAGCTTCTGGCCGCTATTTGAGGCTGGTGTAAAGGGCTGCTGCACCGAATGCAAGGTACTAATTAGCATGTGCAATTCCACGTGAACTATATTGGAAACAATTTTCTGGAATTTTTAATGGTTTGCACATGTTGGAGAGTGCTCTCAAGGAGGAAAGTTTTTTTGTAGCATATTTTGGGGATCTATTTTTATGTTCTTTCATTTTTCTTATTAGAACTTGTAAGAAAGTAAAAACCAAGCATTCATATGATGCTCTTCCCATCTAGAGGAAAGGTTTCAAAGCCACTGAAATTCTTGTGAAATCTAGTCTCTTTCAATGTATGAAAATGCAACAGTCACATGCGCATACTGCAAAGGCTCACCAACAATGATGAACTAAATCAATACGGTAAAGCCTGTACAAAAAAAACACTTATTGACACAACTGCACCTTGACGTCATAGAGGCTCGTAAGTAATTTACCTAATGGACAGCTGCAATGCACCAAATTTGTTTGCAATTGTAAATACAGGCTAAACAGATAAGTGCGAAATGGCAAAATGTGAAAAGATAACTTCATTTGTGGAATGGGGATCTGTTTACCCAGCACTCATATTGGCAGGAAAACTGTGCTGTCTCTGGGATCAAATGCATGCATAATTCTATCCCAGGAATTGAGGAGTTTCTCTGCTCTGTGGAAGCTTGGTAAAGAATTCTGAGCTCTGAAAGGACCCATGCTCTCTCGAAATGGGGCTTGTGTTCCAGGGTGCTGATTCAGGATTATTTACATTGTTTAAATTGCCCTTTCCTGCTCTTCTCTGATGTCACCTGACCAGCACCGCATAGAGCCACCAAAGACTGGATTGCCAATGGGAGGGAACTGGGGAGTCATGAATATCATGTGTGTTCTGAAATAGCGGATAAGAGGAAGAGGAGATTGGAGAATGGAGACTTGAAAGAGAAATGGAAATGGAGGCTAGGGATGGGGAGGTGGTGGTGGTGGGCGGCGAAGAAAGACAACAGAAAGGTAATGGGTAAGAGAAGGTTGTGAGGAATTGGGATTCAAGTGAAGGGGGGTGGGATGAGCACCATCATTCTCTCAGAGTCAGGAGCAGCAAAAGCAATAACAACATGGTTTGGAAGCAGGTCAGAGAGGGGAACAGCCAGTACAGTGGAAGAACCAAAGTGAAAGGATCTTGTGGGATTCCTCGCTGACTGGTTGATGAAAGGGACTTCCTGGTGCCATGGGGTGCAGAAAGCGAAATGGGTGCAGTCTGTCACCCCCTGCAGTTGTGGACAGACCAGCTATGCGCCTGAAGCCTGTAGCCCTCTTGTCCTGCCAGATCTGGTCCAGGTCAAAGTGAATGTAGTCCAGAGTCTGTACATACAATGCATCCATCACTCACAGATGCACTGATGGGCAGATACCTGTGAGATCCCACAGAGGTTTCCCGTGGAACCCTAGAAGGACTCTGTGGCATAGAGGTTGAGGACTGCTGTGAGCTTGACAGCCACAGGAAGCAGGTGTCCTCCACCACAACCTTGGTTGCAAGTCAGCAAGGATGTGGCATAGGTACCGCACAGTCTCCCTCATGAGGTGGAGTCTTTGACTGCACATGTTGTCCGACAGCTCCAGGAAGAAAACAGAGGTCTGGTAGACCCTTGGTTTCCTTCAGAGCCTTCATACCCCCTGCATGGCTGGTGTGGCCTCTGACCTCTGCTCCTACCCCGTGGTCCTCTGGTCTCCTACCGCAGGGTCTTCCTTTGGTGTCATTGCATGTTGCTACAGGAGTCTGTGTTCCTCCAACGCAGTTGTAAGTAGAATGGCCAGCTCCACTCTGCTTGGCTTAGTGGTAGCATTTTGGCTTCTATGTCGGAAGATTATGGTCCGGATTCTCCCAGCCCACTGAGCTGTTCGAGTTGCCAGCCGTCGCAAGTCTCCTAAGCACTTTTGTTTTAGCGCAATCAGCTCTGCACTGGAAATTGGGTGGGGGGAGGGGGTTGGCTGGTGCTAGCCAAGGATGGGGGGAGATTGGGGCTGGCCATTGGGGGTTTGGGGCTGGGTGGGGTGGGGCGAGAGGAGTAGATCAGGGTGGCTGGCAGGAGTGGGGTGAGGGGGAGAAGGGTAGGTTGGGGTGGCTGGTGGATGTGTGGGGGGAGGGGGGGGATAGTGGGGGCACTTTGGGGCTGGTCAAGTTGGGGGTGGACATCAGAACTGACCCGGGGAGGTCCGGCAGGCCAGCGATCGGGTGGTCGGGGGGGGGGGGGGGGGGGGGGGGCAGTGTACATGCGCCGATCTCTGTGCTGACAGATCAGTGCATGGGCAGGGGCTCGCTCAGCACTATGCTATAAGCCTCTCGGGCGGGAATAGGCCCTGTCCTCTCCTTACCAGAGAGAATCACGTGGAGGCACTCTGCAGTTATCAGAGCGGTGGAGATTCGCTCTGGTAAGTACGACCAAAAAACGGATGGCAAATACTCTCGTTTTCCCGCCCATTGGGCACTTCATTTTGTTTTGGGAGAATCCCGGCCTCTATGTTCAATCCCAATTCTGAGACTTCTTCACATGGTTATTGCCACTTTGAAATTTTGAAATGGGAAAGTGAAAAGTAATGTATTTAAACATTGTTAACTGAACACAGCCCTCTGATGGGACAACTCATCCTGGAGCAATCACATTCCAGAGTCACCTCCTATGCAGAATATTCCAGAATGGAGCTGTTGCATTACTAAACCAAAGAGGGAATTTACAGATAATACACAGATCATGTAATTTAAGCTGGGGGCTTAATTTGATGGAACTTTGTTCCGCTGACTTTCAAGATGGGTTAAAGACAGGTAGACCTTCCTGTCAAGCATGTTGGGAACTTTATTTGTGTGCATAATCATCTCATGCATGCTCATTAAAAGGCTGGAGTTAAGTTTGTCCTCCAAATTAAATACCCTGCCAACAAGAATTTAGAACATTCAATTTTACGTCACTATATAAGTGTCATGCACCTGGTGATCTTCACTTCTTGCATGACTTTGAGGTCTGTAGGTGTTACTTTCTCTTTCTTGGGGACATTGCATAACTTCTCCTGAGTGCCATTAGCAAATACTGTGTTAAGGCTGGACAAAGGAGGCAGGCAAATCTGTAAAAGTAGGTAGTCTGGAAGGTTGGAGTGAAAGTTGGCAAGGGAAGCAGACTTATGGGAGAAGGCTGGGGATGAATGTCTGGAGAAGAGTTTGGGGAGGGAAAGAGTGTCGGGAATGGGGAAGTGTGTCCAGCAAAGGAGGTGGAGAGGGGAGTGAAGAAGAGCATCCAGGAAAGTGGGCGAGGGGGAAGCAAGAGTGTCCAGAGCTGGTGGGGGGTTGTGGGGTGAGAAAAGTGTTTGTGGAAGTGATTCTGGGGAGCAGTGGCTGTGAAGCTAGAAATTCTGCTGAGAGAAACTCACCTCCTGACTCCCCAAAGCCTGACCAGCATCTGCAACGCACCAGTCAGGAGCGTGATGGGATGCTCTCCACTTGCCTGGATGACTGTGGTTCCAACAATTTACTTTGAGAAAGCAGATTCATATTTTTTATATTTAAAACGGTGCTGCAATTGAATTCTGTGTGTTTTCTCTTCAGACCCATCCAGCAGATGATCTTTATGTGCCTGTTCTGAATATACAAAGATCCGAATTTCCTCTTCACACTGAAGTTGTGTTCATTTTACAACAACTGAATATCTCTGATTCTGCTTTAATATTCAGAGATGAAATTGACCTCCATTTGTTGAACAGAGAAGGGAAACTGACTTTAACACTTGTCGATCATAACATGCTGTCAAGGTACGGTGATTCAAAATTATTACTTCTCCACAGAGTTAAACATGAGTTAATTTTGACATTGGCTATGTGTTGAAGTTTGAATTTTTTGTCAGCCCATTGATTATAAATGGACAATCTAGTCATTCAACTGAATTGGGAAGCCTCGATTTTATTTTAATGGTGCTGGATGACCATGGTTGGAAAGAGAGTCTGGGAACTGTTCATCATGGGTTCTACTTATTTTCCTGCTGTGTAATTTCCAGATGGAAATAATGGACTGCAATCAGATTCCAGTGAAGGAAGCACGTAACCCAACATGTATTCTGCCATTTGTGCCATAATAATGTTGGACATAAATCAGACATGAAGGAAGATGTGTGGGTTAGTTTGATTGGCCATACTAAATTGCTCATTAGTGTCAGGGGGATAAAGAAGATAAGAACATAAGAACTAGGAGCAGGAGTAGGCCATCTGGCTCCTCGAGCCTGCTCCGCCATTTAATAAGATCATGGCTGATCTTTTCGTGGACTTAGCTCCACTTACCCGCCTGCTCACCATAACCCTTCACCTCTTTACTGTTCAAAAATGTATCTATCCTTGCCTTAAAAACATTCAATGAGGTAGCCTCAACTGCTTCACTGGGCAAGGAATTCCACAGATTCACAACCGTTTGTGTGAAGAAGTTCCTCCTCAACTCAGTCCTAAATCTGCTTCCCCTTATTTTGAGGCCATGCCCCCTAGTTCTAGTTTCACCCGCCAGTGGAAACAACTTCCCTGCTTCTATCTTATCTATTCCCTTCATAATCTTATATGTTTCCATAAGGTCTCCCCTCATTCTTCTGAATTCCAATGAGTATAGCCCCAGCCTACTCAGTCTCTCCTCATAAGCCAACCCTCTCAACTCCAGAATCAACCTAGTGAATCTGCTCTGCACTCCCTCCAGCACCAGTATATCCTTTCTCAAGTAAGGAGACCCAAAACTGTACACAGCATTCCAGGTGTGGCCTCACCAGCACCTCATACAGCTGCAACATAACCTCGCTGTTTTTAAACTCCATCCCTCTCACAATGAAGGAGAAAATTCCCTTTGCCTTCTTAATTACCTGCTGCACCTGCAAACCAACTCCTTGTGATTCTTGCACAAGGACACCCAGGTCCCTCTGCACAGCAACATGCTGCAATTTTTTACCATTTAAATAATAGTCCATTTTACTGTTATTCCTACCAAAATGGATGACCTCACATTTACCAACATTGTACTCCATCTGCCAGACCCTCGCCCACTCACTTAGACTACCTATATCCCTTTGCAGACTTTCAGTGTCCATTATTAGCAGGGTAAATATGTGGGATTAAGGGAATAGGGCCTGGGTGGGATTGTTGTCGGTGCAGGCTCGATGAGCCAAATGGCCTCTTTCTGCACTGTAGGGATTCTATGATTCTATGAAATTTTCCCATCTTCCTGGCCAGGATACTGTAAAAGCATTTTCTTCATGGAATGGTTGTTTTTCATCTGCTTTAACCTGACAGATTTCGTGATGCCAGGGAAACTCAGCTGACTGAGATCAACATTAGGATCATTACTAAATGGGGCCATGCATTTTAACATTAAAATTAATGAAATTAGCAACCTGCCTGGTGAGAGTGGATTGGTTGGCTGTCCCTCATCCTGCCACTACTCAGAATGGAAGGGGGTAGGTTAGATTCCTGTTTTAGATTTTCACTTTATAACCTCTCACCTGAATAAGACTGGCCTATTTTTGGGAGTTAAGATTGCCCCCAAGTCTCTGTCATCTTGTCCCCATAAAGTTACTTTATAAGTGAAAATTACTTTTCTGAAATTTTGTACATATAAGCTGGTAGAGTTCTTCTGTTGAAGATACAAGCTACCTATTAGGAGCTCCTCATTTTCTGGAATTTAAATTAGCAATGGAATTATTTTAATAACGAATAGAAACTCATTCCTTTGCATAAGTGTAAAGGTCAGAAAGGCAGATTTAGTATATTTGGAGATTTTTAAAATAAAAAAATGGCATCAGTGGGAAAAATTGAATCTCAAAAAACCTAGATACATACACAGACAAAATTCACAAAGATGAGTATTTATTTAGAACATTACTAAAAGCGGAGGTTCTTAATAAAAGGCAAAAGTTAAGCTAAATGATAATGCACAATTATTTACACAGTTTAGAAATACTTTTATTGAAATGAGAGGGTGGTTAACATGATTGATGAAATTAGAAAGTATTACAAATAAAAATAATCATGTGGGAACGAGGAAAAATCAGAACTAAACACATAACCAATGAGGAAGAAAAAATTCACAATGGCATCCTCATAATGACAATATGTACATTCGGCTCGATATACATGATAAACACAAGAAATTCTATTAAAAAGATTCAGTGCTGTGGCAGTTTAAAGGGGGTGGGGAAGTGAGCTTCTGATCTTTAGTGGGAGGGAATGCAATTTTCAACTGTAATTTACTGTGGGGGAACTTTCTCTATATATGGCATCAAAGAGCATACCCATTTCCCTTAGTGCACTGGCTATTTGGACATTATGAGAATAAAAAACAGGGCTGCACCCATTTCCTGTGGTGAAGCAGCTATATTCTCTTGCAGTGTGAGGAAACTTTGATACTGGCCATTTTAGACGCTGAGACTGGATATCAAATTTAGTTTCTACTAATACAAAAGTAAAATGCTGTAGATGCTAGAAACCAGAAACAAGAACAAAAAATTCTGGAAAATTTCAACAGGTCAAGCAACATATGTGGAGAGAAACAGAGTTAATGGGGGCAATTTTCAGCCTGCATTTGCCGTCAGAGAGAATGGCAACGTGGGCGGAAAATATGGCGAGAATTGGGAAATGCTATTTTTGCCGGCGAGATCACGTTTCCCGATTTTCTACGTCCCTCACCAGTGACGTAACAAAGTTCACGTCCACAAAGGGGGAGAACCTCATTTTAATGTTTTTGAGTTCATTTCAATGTAATTCACCAGCACCCCGCCACATGACCCCCCCCCCCCCCCCCGCCCCCCCACTCCCCCATTGAATGTTCAAACCTCGAGGTTTACAACAGCTATTTAAAAATGTGCATCAGCCAAAGAGATCCCCGGGGGTGAAATGTAAATATAACCTCTGTGGGCAAAGGGACATGTCCAGCAGTGTCACCTGGCACTACCCCTGCACTGACCCTTGGCACAGGTTGGCAGTGCAGTGCCAACCTGTGCCAAAGTGCAGTGCCGGGGCAGAGGCTACGGGGAGTCACATGCAGGGTCTGCAATACCAGGACGCCTGTGAGTGAGACCTCTGGTTGACCAGGATCAGAGTCAAAGCAAGGGAACCCCGTGCTGCTGACCAGAGTGCCTGGAGTCGGGCTGTCAAGAAGTGTGTGGAAATAGCAGAGCTCATGAGAAATGACCAGATGGCCATAAAGAGAACCCTGAGGAAGGACAAAACATCAGTTGACATTGGTGCCAGCTATGGAATGGACTGCCATTCATGAGTTGGCCTCCATAGCTACTGATGATGTTCATTCCAAGAGTGACATACAACCCAGGTGCAGTCTATCGTCTTCTGAGTCAGACAGATACCTATTACTGCTACTCTCTTTACAAATTATTTCAGTTTGTTTAGTTCAGCTCTGCCCCTTTTCGTAGTTCTCACTCTGTGACCAAAGCTTGATAGAATTTTGAAGCTACCAGCTTCATCCAAAAAATAAAATGCTACTATAAGGATAACTTGGAAACTCAACATTTAAAAAAAATTTTGTATTTGATCTTCTTTCAATCCTTTACAAATGTGACAAGAACAATGGCAAACATAAAAATACTGTAATAATGCTGTATTGGTGGTATCGGATTTAAAGGGATAGCTGTGGGACCAAAACAAAAAAGAATTGCTTTTTAATTATCAGTATAATATACTCTATGACAATATTGAAATACAAATAAAACTATACCACTGATTGCATTTCTCTGAGCAAATATTTTGCTCCTAATATGATGGTATCCATGGAGAATTCTTACATGTTTGTCAAGTTTGGTTGGTTTTAATGTGCAGGATGTGCTGAGAGAAGAGAACATGACTAAAAATTGCTAATATTTGAGCTTGTGTTCATGGGCCTCAGATTTATAGTTCTGTTTATTTTAATTGTCAGGATTTATCACAGCCATGAATTGAACTTGAATCTGAAGTTGCCTGCATGTTTATCCATATTGTAAAACCTTACATCATATTTCACATGGCTTGGCAATTATTGTGTTAGATGTTGCTAAGTCTTGGTTTCTGCTCTTAAGTTGACCACCCTCCTCCTAATTAAGAGGCATTGATGATAATTTTGTGCAGATTGATGCCCTGGACTACCCTGTCCTTTTAAGTAAAGAAGGAAATATGATGATGGAAGAAAACGGGTTATAAAACACAAATACACATCATGAAATGAAGGCTTCTAAGGGCTTCTTTAAATCAAGATGTTTTAAGCATGCTGTTATCTTTGGAAACTTGCCATTATTTTGATTAGTAGGATAGGAACTGCTGATTCAATGATCCAAGCATTGTTTGATTTCTCAAGTATTTGTGCACTTGAGAAGCTTTTAACTGAGTACTGAACGGTCTGTCCTTTTTGGGTAACGTTTTTTCTGCTGCTCCCCTTTTTTAAGAAGCATGCTTGCTCAATAAATGCTAATATCGTTCTGCAAGGCTTATGGATTATCTACATTTTAAAAAATTTCTGAAATCATTGAATTTAAGATATCCACATCAAGGAGTAAATAAAGTACATCCGATAATAAGTGTTTTTTAGTTGTGGACTGCCGAAGATTGAAAAGTCCTAACAGCAAAAAACGCCATTGAGTTAATCATTTAGATTATTAGTTTGCTTGAAGTGCTGCACACTTGTAAATCAAGCCAACAGTGTTCAAATGGAAAGCATTTTGTATAGTAGGTGATCTTGAGCCCACTCCCACCGTCTGTAGGAATGCCGGCAGGGGCTCAAGTTCTGGATGTTGCGCATCTCCCCTCCCATTGCCAGCGACGTTATCAGGTTCACGCCCATAATACGCATGAACTTGATTTACATGGATTTAAATAGATTTAAATATAATTAACCACTCCGCTCACCAGATGTTGAGCCTCCCTCACTCCCTGGATATTCAAATCGTGCTGGCATGACTTTATATTGGCCTGTTTTACAAATGATTGACCTAGATCTAAATCTGTCGTGTGGGTCTTCCCGGGGTTGTAAAGGTGAGTATAGCCACTGGAGAAGGGGGACATGGAGAGGCAGTGGCCAGGCAATTACCCCTGGCACTGTCCCTTGGCCAAGGTGGAGGGAAACACACAGTTTTTCTCACTGGAAAAAACACTCTGCCATTTTTTGCTACGATTTCACCCGTAACTTTTAAGTAGGAAAATGTTGATCCATTCGTAATACACAAGACTGATTTAATTCCCATTACTGATCTAATTTATTTTCTGTGAGTTAAAAACAGCTAATTTAAACCAATAATATATGTAGCAGGCAATCATTTTATTTATAAATAAAATAATGCAGAAATAACTTGAATGGAATATTTTAGAATTTGGATTTAATGGTTTAACTAACATATTGATTACAGGTAAAGGGCAGGTTCAGTTTGACAGTGTTTTTGGACCCAGAATCAGGCTACTCAGCAACACAGAATTGAGGCTGGCTATAGAATTGTTGTAGCATTTGTGATTTATGTTTCCACCTGGTGAGTCTAAATTTATGACCAGAGTTTTGCTGAGTTTGCCCCTATATTCCTAATTTAAAAAAAAATAAAATTCTTATGGAAATGAAATTAAACAATAAGTATGTATGAAACAATGTTGACAATATAAAATTAGATATTGCTGTTAGAAGAGACATGCTCTCTAAGTTTTGCGTCTTGCAGTCATCAGGATAGCATGCAAGAAATTACCAAACTGTAACAACAATTTATACTGCATGAGAAGAAAGTGCTGGTTGGTTGGCAAATGGACCCTGATTGGTGTAGGCATTGCCATGGAGAATGCAGCACGGCCATGGAGCAATTAGCAGCCTAGCTTTGTTCAAATTCAGTGCAGGTTGATTCTGATTGATTGGTCTAGGCATTGCCCTGAGGAATGCACCAGGGAATGACTGTTCCCTAAGTTTTTGTTTAGATGTTTTTTCAAACATATTTCACATACATTCACATACATGGCCCTGTTCTTTGCAGACAGACGGAGCATGTGCGCACTTACCAGCTTTTTCATCTGAACAAAAGCTTAGGGAAGTCATTTTCCTGGGGCATTCCCGAGGGCAATGCTTTGACTAATTAGAGTCGACCTACCCAGTTTGAATCGGAACAAAGTAAAAGGAAAATACTGCGGATGCTGGAATATGAAACAAAAACAGAAAAAGGCCAGAAAAGCTCAGCAGGTCTGATTCTTCTTCAGACTCACGTGGACTTGAAATGTCTTCACAGATGTTGCCAGAACTGCTGAGATTTTTTTGACATTCTTGTGTTTTTGTTTGCTTAAAGGTGGGCACTTAACTGCTCCAGGTTGGGTTCTTCATGACATTGGGGGCAATTTTACCATTCTTTTTCTAAGTGCTGAGCGGACTTGAAACTGGGAGAATTTCAGATCCGTCTTTTGGGTGTGTTTTCAGGCCCCATCCCCATGTGCCTTCAAAAAATATCAGTAAGCCTGTTGCTCGCTGCAGAAGCCTGTGGGCGGGAGGTAGTACGCATGTGCAGGCCTCCCCATTCCCCTCTCTTCCCTCCCCATTCCCTGTCCCTTTTCCCTCCCCATTCCCTCCCTCTTACCTCCCCATTCACCCTTCCCTTTCCTATCCCCCCCTCTTCCCTCCCCATTCCCCCCTCTTCCCTGCCCTTTTCCCCTCCCTCTTCTCTTCCCATTCTCCCTCCTTCTTTCCTGCTGGTGCAGGCTGCCTGAAACAGCTACCCCTCCTGTAATCGCGGGGGCTTGCGGCCCGAGAAATAGCCCCCGTTGACTTCCCATCATCCAGACCAATCGTGGAGCCCCCATCCGCCCACCGATCGCGGACCCGCTGCCCTCCCCCCACAAATCCCTGCAGAGTGGCAGCGGGCCCCCTCTCTCTCTCTCCCCTTCCTACCAATAGCTGCAGAGTGGCAGTGGGCTCCCTCTCCCTCCCTCCCTCCCCCCCTCCACCTCCCCACAATCCCTGCAGAGTGGCAATGGGCATCATCCCCACTGGCCCGGCCTCCTGGCACTGCCTCGTGGGCATTGCCGAGATGCCAGACTGGCGTTGCCCAGCTGCTAGACTGGCATTGCTCAGGTGCCAGGGTGGCACTGACAGTCTGGCACTCCCAAGGGGCACTCCCCTTGCCCACAGCCTCCCTCGGCAGCCTCAATGGCCTCCGGTTCCACCGATGAGGCCAAGTCGACTTTTCCCCATTCATGGGGAGCATGTCTATTCCTCGCTGGCGCAAACCTTTCCCGGCGAGGTCATAAAGGGGGATGAGCCCGGATGATTGAGCGCTGGGCTCGCTAAGCAGATGTAGAACAGTGTTATAATACAGTTCCATATATTAACCTACCTCCCGCCCATTTCGAGGCTGACTGCGCCGGAAATCCAGCGCTCGTAAAATGGCGCCAGTCGCAAAAACTGGCGACAATCACGCTAAGTACTTTATGCTTGATTTTACTACCACGTTGCGCCTGAAAACAGGTGCAATCAGGTGCAAACAGATGGTAAAATCGCCCCCATAGTGTCCACCAACTTGAGTCCACTTGCAAAGCAATCAGCACTCTCTTTACATGAATTATAAATTGCTGTCCCCCCATTACAGTTTGGCAAATTCCTGTGTGTTATCCTGATGAGTGCAAGACGAAAAGCTCAGATAGCATGTCTCTTTTTTCAGCAGTACTCATATTCTATACTACCAAATTACTATTACTAAAAAGTACATTATTATTTTGTTTTAGTGATGACAAAGTACTCGAGACTGCTGTGGTCAAAATAATTGACCACCATGAACAAGAGCGACTACATTCTACTCAGTGTGAAATTGTAGTGGAGCCAGTTGGATCTTGTGCCACCCTAATAGTTTCAGAAATTCTTCAAGAAGCTCCAGAATTGCTCAACCAACAATTAACTCATCTTTTCAGAGGTAAGAATATCAATTTCCTGTTAGAATAAATGTACTTTGTATATGCATTTCCGATATTGATCACATGCATACACAAAGAGTGCTTGTGGAAGACAATGATTCACCAGGACTAAAATTAATCAATGATATAAGTATCATCATAAAAATGGTTATATGCTAAATTATATTTTTGATGTGTAGTTCGGTATTCATTCTTATGATCGCTGTGGGGATCATAAGCCCTGTAACCAAATTATTAAACTACCCCCAAATGAAGAAGTTATTATCAAGATCCACTTTTTATAGTTTTAACATGAATCAGAACCAACACAAGTTAAACAAGAATTAACAGCCAAAAAACCCGTCAAATAAAAAAATAAATTTCACTTTAAATAGTCGATACAACAAAGGTACCTCTTAACAACCACAAGCACTCACAGACATGTGACCACTATGTCCAGTTCCAAAATTCTCTAAATCAGTCCTTGTCACATAGGATCTTTCATTTTCCTATATAATTGATTTGGACCTTGAGTTGCAATCACTAGTAGCCCTATTCCATCTGAGGTCTCTGGGGGCAATTGTTGCCTGAATGATACACGTTTGCAGAACCTCCTTAGCTGGGTTCATGACATTCTTTTGATTTGATTTGAATTGATTTGTTATTGTCACATGTATTAGCACACAGTGAAAAGTATTGTTTCTTGCGTGCTATACAGTCAAAGCATACCATTCATAGAGAAGGAAATGAGAGTGCAGAATGTAGTGTTAAGGTTATAGCTAGGGTGTAGAGAAAGATCAACTTAATGGAAGATAGGTCCATTCAAAAGTCTGATGGCAGCAGGTAAGAAGCTGTTCTTGTGTCGGTTGGTACGTGACCTCAGACTTTTGTATCTTTTTTCCGACGGAAGAAGGTGGAAGAGAGAATGTCCAGGGTGCGTGCGGTCTTTAATTATGCTGGCTGCTTTGCCAAGGCAGTGGGAAGTGTAGACAGAGTCAATGGATGGGAGGCTGGTTTGCATGATAGGTTGGGCTACATTCACAACCTTTTGTAGTTTCTTGCAGTCTTGGGCAGAGCAGGAGCCATACCAGCTGTGATCCAACCAGAAAGAATGCTTTCTATGGTGCATCTTAAAAGTTGGTGACAGTCATGGCTGACATTCCAAATTTCCTTAGTCTTCTGAGATAATAGAGGTGTTGGTGGGCTTTCTTAACTATAGTATCGGCATGGAGGGACCAGGACTGGTTGTTGGTGATCTGGGCACCTAAAACTTGAAGCTCTTGATCCTTTTCACTTCATCCCCGTTGATGTAGACAGGGGCATGTCCTCCACCATGCTTCCTGAAGTCGATGACAATCTCCTTTGGTTTGTTGACATTGAGGGACAGATTATTGTCGCCGCACCAGTTCACCAGATTCTCTGTCGCATTCCTGTACTCTGACTCCTGATGGTACAGATTCCTTAGAGAGCCCTGTAATAAACCCCATTAAGTGGCCTGGTCGGCTCTGGCAAAACAGAAGCAGCAGAGGTAAAACCAATTCATAATCAATCCCTGCTCCAACACGATCTTTGCTTTTTACCCTGGTGAAGTGCATTACACACACACAGCTCGTTGTTGTGCATTCTTTGTTCTCCCCTCTGCTGCAGCTCCCTGTGTCTGTTCACGTGACTTTTGCATGTTAATTAACTTCCTGTTGGTACTCTTCCCAGGTCAGGAGTCACCAGGTTACCTATGGACAAGCATGTCTTATTATTCAAAGAAATTACAGTTCACCCATTTACAAATGATGCAAACTCAATAAGTCAATTTCAGACATCCTCAAAGCTAATTGCGAATTCCACAGACACTTTAAATGTTAAACATTTACTATGTTGCTTCCATGTCAAAGGTCATCACACCATAAAAATAAACATTACTGTCTGATATCTTCAAACCATTTGTCTATTTGATGTATGATTTGTGTCTAATCTACTTAAAACAGTAATTTTGTATTGTGCAGCGTGGATTGAATCGATAGCTCTATTGGGTTGCTTGAGAAACTTTCCCATTCCCATACCTGACTTGATATTGTCAATGCCTCAATCAAATATTTAGAAATTACAGAAGGTATATATAGAAACAAAGGAGGTTTGTTGAGAGTCCAGAAGAGTGTAAATATATATTATGCTGCTGTTTCTTGATGATGGAAAATTAGCAGTTGAATAACAAACAATGCATGAATAGGAAAAAAATACAATATTTAAAATAAGGATGCTATAATTTATTGTAATATTCTTACAACACAGCAGTACTGATACAATGATGTATACATGTTACATCACTGTACCTAAAATGGCTCATTGCTAATTTGGTCAGGGGCTGTTTTAGGTGGCCTGGTCCTCTGGGCATTTCCAAGTCTTGAGCATTTGTTGTACATTTCACCAAAATAACTTGCATGAATAAGAGCTGTGGCTAGGTACCTTTGATGGACCACAGGTTTTCTCTTGCCTGAAATAATTGCTATCCAGCTAGTCTAATATAGTGACTGCAAACTTAACCACTAGTCCACAGTTAGCCTGAGATCGCCTATTCACAACTTATCTGAGTTGTTTCCACAAGTGGCTTTTGCTAGTTATGACCCAAAAACCTAGGTAAATATATTTCATTGAAAGGAAACAGTTAGGAACCAATCTTAAATAAATTGTGATAGATGTGTGATATCTTGAAGTCATAAATCTGATCATTTGTTTTTATGCCTTTAAATTCCAGACATTATTCTCCCTCTTTGATGCAATGCGTGGTTGGGGGGTGGGGGAGGGGGGGGGGGGGGGGGGGGCTGATTTTCAAGGCCCGTTCACAACAGGCACTAATTCCATTATGGCCACAAACTTTAAAGTGAGGGCCATAATGGGATTTGCAGAATGAGATTGTCCCTGCCCGTGACATAATTCGGCAATGTAATCCAGAGAGGGCATGAATTTGTAGGTTCTAATGCCCCAATGCCCACGATGATGGGGGTTCGGGTCAACCTGATACCTGTGTTGGGAATGGGAAGGGAGGGAGGTGACCCACGCATTAAGTGTTGGGGAGAGGCTGCCCCTCTGTGATCGGTGGTTTGGGATGTTCTCCTTGTTTGCTGGGGGGGTCACAATGTTTGTGGAGGGTGGGGGGGAGGAGTCTTCAATTTTAGTTTAAGATTGAGGCATCCTTTAAAAGAGGTTTCCCGATCACTGTGGAGTCACCTTGCTGGTATCTTTAGGCTCCACCCCTCATGAACAGTGGCACAAAACACACACCCTGATTTTCTTTTTGACAAAGTGTCAGAAGATCTGGAGAAAAATCCTGGTTCTTTCTCTGGGGAGAATCACTGGTTTTCAGTCAGAACCTGACCCTTCGCCATTTGTTTTTAAAATTCCACCCCTTTTCTTTTACTGTAGCAGTAACTATCCAAATTTTGATTGAGACAATGTCCTCCAATATCAACACTCGATAGTTCTTACACATCCATGTGATGTTTCTCCATCTCTCCCTCACTGTTTAGAGACCAGGAGAATACCTCAAATAGTGTGATCTTAGCTTTCTTGCTTCTGAACCCCAACCAAATGGACTCTGCTCTTGTCCCCTCAAGAGCCCCCATTGTTCTAATACTGCAACATCTTTGTTAATCAGGACTCCCACCACAATAGTTTTTCCTTCTCTAACTTTTATGAGTGCCTTATATCCTTGTATATTAAGCACACAGTCCCCATCATTTTAAGTTTTATGTTTCTGTTTTTACCACTACATCATATTCCCAGAATGTTATTTGTGCTTGTAACTCACCAATATTACTCACCACATTTTTATGTTTATATATTGTAGTCCTTCTTAGTCTCCTATTTAACATGGTATTACTTATTTTTATAGTACAGCCAAACACACTCACTTTATGACCTTATTCCTTTTTTCTATTTATAAATGCTGGTGGCAAATCCCCCCGAACAATTTAGTTTAAACCCTCCCCAAATACACTTACGAATCTCTCCATGAGGCTGTTCGTTCCGGTTCTGTTGAGGTGCAACCTTCCCTTTTGAATAAGTGCCTTCAGTCCCAGGATTAGTTTCAATGCTCCAAGAATCTGAAGTCCTCCCTCCTACACCATACTTTAAGCCATGTGTTGATCACCCCTATCTTCCTATTTCTACTCTCACGAGTGTGTGGCACTAGCAATCCAGAGATTACTTCTTGATGGTGTGTCATTACTTTGTGATGGATCTTTCTCATTATTGATGAAGTCGGGGACTGCCTTCTAACTCCCCAAATCCTGTGAGCTGTCGACAATCACCATCTACCATCTTGAACTTGAAATTTTCATCCATGTTTTCAAATCCCTCCATGGTTTTTCTCTTTCCTATCTCTGTCATCTCCTTCAGCCCCAAAACCTTCTGAGAAATTTGTGTTCCTCTAATTCTGACCTCTTGTGCATTCCCAATCATAATTGGTCCACCATCTGTGACCATGCCTTCAGTTACCTAGGCTCCAAGCTTCTTAAGTTCCCTTCCTACACCTCTCTGCCACACTACCTTGCTATCTCCCTTTAAGGCGACTCTTAAAGCCTACCTCTTCCACCAAACTTTGGTCATCTGACTTAATATCTCTTTATGTGGTTCAGTGCCATGCTTGTTCTTATAATGCTGCTGTGAAGTGCCTTGGAACATTCCATTGCTTTAAAGGCACTCCATCAGTATATTATTGTTGTTGTACAAGGCAAGAATCAGGAGTGTAACAGAATACTCTTTACTTTGGCCTGATTAGTGCAGCACCAACAACATGCAAGACATGATCTAAGACCAAGGAGCCAATTGATTAGTACCCCATCCACCACCACAAACATACACTCCCTCCACCATTAACATACTGTGGCAGCATTGTGTATCATCTACAAGATACACTCGCCAAGGATCGTTCAATAGCCCCTTCCAACTCTCAACCTCTACCACCTAGTAGGACAAGGGCAGCAGCCCCATGGGAATACCATAAACTGCAAGTTCCCCTCGAAAGCCACACAACTATATCACCATATTCCTTCACTGCCGCTGGGTCAAAATTCGGGAACTCTCTTCCTAACAGCACTCTGAGAATACTCACACCACTTGGGACAGCAATGGTTTGAGCAGGTGGTTCACTACCACCTGCTCAAGGGCAATTAGGTATGACAATCAAATTTGGCCTTGCCAGCTCACTCACATCCCAAGAAAACACAAGAAATAAATACTGGAATTGGACTGGCTGGAGATGGGTTTGGGCCAGACATTTGACTTTTAAGACATTCCCCACCCCCCAACCTCACCTTGCCCAAACCTGCCTATTTTGTTGATTAAAATTCCAAGGTCTCTACAAGTAAACAGCTTTTGATTTATATGAGTTGTGAAGTCTCTTTTGTAAGTGTATCAAGACACATGTCAAAGGAAACTGTTCATTAAATTATCCTAAAATTGCATCTCACTGATTTCAGCAAGTTAACTGGTTCCGTTAGAAATACATCATGACCTTATTATGAATTGGTGAGTACCATAGCCACTTTCAATACTAGCAGCCCTCCCGTACAATGATAATGAGATTAGCCCGAAAAAAAGATGAAGGTTAAGAAAGTGATCATTCCACAGTCCCACTTATGATCAAGCTTGATTGGAAAATCTAGACCATGGTGCTTTATTCAGTGCTTCTGAAAGACTTTGAGAGGGTAAATACAAAAAGAGTGCTTCCACTGGTTGGTGAATTGATTCAAGGTTATCACGTCAAGAATAATGAAGAAAGTTAAAATAATTTTTTTTCCCCATTTGGGAGATTACTAAAACATGCATTATTACAACAAGTGGCTATTCTAATAGAGTCAATAATAAAATTTAAAAGAGAATTGGCTAAGTAAAGAGGCAAGGGATGAGATTGCAGAGTCTTTGGCTTTGATCTTTGGGTCCTCGCTGTCCACAGGGATGGTGCCAGAGGACTGGAGAATGGCGAATGTTGTTCCTCTGTTTAAGAAAGGGAATAGAAATGACCCTGGTAATTATAGACCGGTTAGTCTTACTTCGGTGGTTGGTAAATTGATGGAAAAGGTCCTTAGGGATGGGATTTACGACCATTTAGAAAGATGCGGATTAATCCGGGATAGTCAGCACGGATTCGTGAAGGGCAAGTTGTGCCTCACAAATTTGATTGAATTTTTTGAGGAGGTAACTAGGTGTGTTGATGAAGGTAGGGCAGTTGATGTCATATACATGGATTTTAGTAAGGCGTTTGATAAGGTCCCCCATGGTCGGCTTATGATGAAAGTGAGGAGGTATGGGATAGAGGGAAAGTTGGCCGATTGGATAGGTAACTGGCTATCTGATCGAAGACAGAGGGTTGTGGTGGATGGAAAATTTTCGGATTGGAGGCAGGTTGCTAGCGGAGTGCCACAGGGATCAGTGCTTGGTCCTCTGCTCTTTGTGATTTTTATTAATGACTTAGAGGAGGGGGCTGAAGGGTGGATCAGTAAATTTGCTGATGACACCAAGATTGGTGGAGTAGCGGATGAGGTGGAGGGCTGTTGTAGGCTGCAAAGAGACATAGATAGGATGCAAAGCTGGGCTGAAAAATGGCAGATGGAGTTTAACCCTGATAAAAGTGAGGTGATTCATTTTGGTAGGACAAATTTAAATGTGGATTACAGGGTCAAAGGTAGGGTTCTGAAGACTGTGGAGGAACAGAGAGATCTTGGGGTCCATATCCACAGATCTCTGAACGTTGCCAGTCAAGTGGATAGAGCTGTGAAGGAGGCCTATAGTGTGTTAGCTTTTATTAACAGGGGGTTGGAGTTTAAGAGCCGTGGGGTTATGCTGCAACTGTACAGGACCTTGGTGAGACCACATTTGGAATATTGTGTGCAGTTCTGGTCACCTCACTATAAGAAGGATGTGGAAGCGCTGGAAAGAGTGCAGAGGAGATTTACCAGGATGCTGCCTGGTTTGGAGGGTAGGTCTTATGAGGAAAGGTTAAGGGAGCTAGGGCTGTTCTCTCTGGAGCGGAGGAGGCTGAGGGGAGACTTAATAGAGGTTTATAAAATGATGAAGGGGATAGATAGAATGAACGTTCAAAGACTATTTCCTCAGGTGGATGGAACTATTACAAGGGGGCATAACTATAGGGTTCGTGGTGGGAGATATAGGAAGGATATCAGAGGTAGGTTCTTTATGCAGAGAGTGGTTGGGGTGTGGAATGGACTGCCTGCAGTGATAGTGGAGTCAGACACTTTAGGAACATTTAAGCGGTTATTGGATAGGCACATGGAGCACACCAGGATGATAGGGAGTGGGATAGCTTGATCTTGGTTTCAGATAAAGCTCGGCACAACATCGTGGGCTGAAGGGCCTGTTCTGTGCTGTACTGTTCTATGTTCTATGTTCTATTTTAAAGGAGAAATATGAATAGACACTGAGAAAAAGCAAGGAAATGGGATTAGAGTAGATAGTTCAAGTTGAAGACCTAACACTGGCATAAGCCTAATGATCCCAAATGCCTTCTATGCTGTAATTTCTATAATTACACATATCTATTACAGTGGGGGATGGGGCAGTGAGAGTAATGGTGATTTAACACAATTAGTGGAGATTTTCTCTAGTTGGCTTCTCACTTGTGCCATTTGTAATGCACTGAGCTTCATGAATATAATCTGTGTGCTTCTAAATGTACAAACAAAATTAGAAGAGAAAAAATAACTAAGGCATAATAGATGCAAATTAAACCTCTAAGTGACATAATAGAAAATGAAAGTTGTGCTCTGGAGCAAATTGTTGGGAATGAGTGGTACTGAATTTGAGAGTTTAAATGCAGCGGTGAAACATGTGTTTAAATATGTCGATTCAGAATATGTCCATTCAACCAGGGACCGGTACTGCAGTCTGCTTTGTGTGTATCTGTGAATAATTGTTACTGATGTTATAATTCAGGCCAGAAACTCCAAAGTATTTTATGAAATGCGCCTGGATCACAAGTTTTGCACTTTGAATTTGGCTAGGGTAAGCCTGATATGTTTCACTTCAGGTATGATTCGAACGACCCACTAGAGAGCTTTTATCAAACCAGATTTATTTAAGAATACAGTTAACATGTACAGAAAGAAAATTAGCAATAACTTTTACCAATTACAAACAAGAAAAAAAAGCAATCACAATAATGTATAAACCTTATCAGCTAAACACCATCCCAACGAAACAAATCCCATAAACAAAAAATCTTTGTCACAGGTTTAAAACAGCAAAGACCAATGCTCACATGATACTGAAATTTAAAGTTGAAGTTTTATTTATTAGTCACAAGTAAGGCTTACATTAACACTGCAATGAAGCTGCAGTGAAATTCCCCTAGTTGCCACAGTCCGGCGCCTGTTCGGGTCAATGCACCTAACCAGCACATCTTTCAGAATGTGGAAGGAAACCGGAGCACCCGGAGGAAACCCACACAGACACGGGGAGAACGTGCAAAGTCTACACAGACAGTGACCCAAGCCGGTAATCGAATCCAGGTCCCTGGCCACTTTGAAGCAACAGTGCTAACCACTGTGCTATTTAGTCCTTTGGTTGAATGCTGCAGTTCTCTTAAAGCATACGCAGACAAGCTTAGGGTCAGAGCTGCTTCCCAAAACACCAGGGAAACTCTAATCAAGCCAACCACCAACAACAGATTTTCAACTCCAGGAAGGCAGGAACCTTACTTCCAGCTAACAGCAGACTCTATAATACCAGGGAGAGAGAGAGAGAAATACTGCTTTTGACCTGATGTCCAACCTCTTCTAAACTAAAATTGAAAATGAACTTCGATTTTTTTTCCAGGGGTGGAACTGCCTGACTCTGATTTGTCAATCAATCTTCCCTCTCACAATGCTAGGTCATAAAAGATCCCAGAGTACAAATAAACAAAACCCCATTTAAGTCATTGAAGTAACAATAAAAGGACTCCTCTAGACAGCCCGGCAACAATGAAAAAGACTGAGGCTGAGAGCTGCAGAAAACAGAATTTTTAAAAAAAATCATAAAGGTGCACTGACGTCACACTGGTATCTATAAATAATTAGTATAGCAGTTATGGAAGTGACTATTTGGAACCATACTAATCTTTGCATATAAACATTTTCATTCCTAGGTTTACACTTGTTAATATTCAGTTTCTGCCTCATTGAGCGAGCAGTGAGATTTTTTGAAATTGATATTGGCGTATTAATTTCAAAAGGATGTGATTAATACTTGTTTTGTACCAATGTGCTTATTTGTTTGTTAGGTGCAATAATCTTAGACTGTTTGAACTTGACTTCTGGAGCTGTAAGAGGGACAATGAAAGATGAAGACATTTTAACTGCTCTGGAACAGAGGTTTCCTGACCTTCCTACACAACAAGAAGTTTTTGATGCCTTGCAACAAGCAAAATTTGATGTCTCTGGTACTTATTCTATTTTTCTCTATTGGATTTGATTTCAAATTTGGCGGAAGAGCAATGGGCTCCACAGATGATCGAAACTGCTTTGAATATTAGTAGCTTTATTTTGAGGCATAAACTTGGTTTTGAGTGTGCTGTTAAATATAATGATTTATCAAACTTTTTCCATCAGGTGATCGACAGATAGAGTGAGGCAGTTCGCTGCCCGATTATGATATTACTAAATCCTGTCCAGTTTGAGGGCTAGGCCTCATTAATATGCTGAAAGCAAATCAAATGAACACCTTCTGCAATGTGTTGACTTCAGGCTATTGGATGGCCCAAAATCCAACCTGGGCAAAAGTGGAGGGAAAATGGAAAAGAATGAATTGGAGAAGGATGAGAGAGGGTGGAAACTAGAATGGAGGGTGATGGGAAAATGATCTGGCTTTTTCTTTCCCTTTAAATTAAATCTCCATTAATTGTTAAATATGAAATTAATCAAAATGTACCATTACAATGCTAAAATGAAAAATGTATCCAGGCAAGCATGAAATATATTAAGGCACTAAACCTTGGTGTACGGGGCACAATTTCAAGATTTGCAGATAATAGGAAACTTTGAAGCATTGTGAACTGTGAGGAGGATAGTGTAGAACTTCAAAATAACATAGACAAGTTGGTGGAATGGGTGCACAAGTGCCAGATGAAGTTCAGTCTGGAGAAATGTGAAATGGTTCATTTTTGTAGAAACAATATAGAGAGACAATGGACATGATCTAGACATCTCATAACGACTATTAAATCTCGTGAGGTGCCCAAAATGGGATTTGCGCTGGGGCGATTGCAGAGTGAGATTGTTCTCGCCCCTCTCTGATGACGCGATCAGGTACATGCCCAGAAAGGGCATGAGCCTGATTAGCATATTTTAACATAAATTTAAATCTCATTAAAGAGCTTAACGATGCTCCTTCTGCCCTCTCTGCATTGTCCAATCCATCTGGCATGTCATACCAGTGCAAATCACTTCTGGTTTTCAAAAACAAAAACCAGTAATTTTCGACAAAAATGAATCACTTCACATTACTCCACATTGAGCGCCCCGATATGGGTGGGGTGAGGTGGGGGGTGCCACGATCCTTGCATGGTGGCTCAGTGGGATCACCCCAATGCTTGTGAGGGTGTTCCTCCGTGGCTGTGGGGGTGGGAGGGAGTTTATTGTTATGCAGATAAGGGTGCCTTTTAAAGATGGTGCCCTGATCTCTGTGGAGCTGGCCTTGCCAGCTCTGGCAGTCCCCACCTTGATGTGGGGATGCCGGCGTTGGACTGGGGTAAACACAGTAAGAAGTTTAACAACACCAGGTTAAAGTCCAACAGGTTTATTTGGTAGCAAAAGCCACACAAGCTTTCAGGGCCCCGAAAGCTTGTGTGGCTTTTGCTACCAAATAAACCTGTTGGACTTTAACCTGGTGTTGTTAAACTTCTTACTGTGTAGTCCCCACCTTGCCAGAATGATGGCAAACCACGGCCTCAGATTTTTTGTGCCAGAAAATCTGGAGTGAGAACTCGGCTGTGCATCTGGAAAGATACATGCCGACTTTCAGTCTGAACCTGACAAACTTTGGTAAAATTCCGCTCAATGGCCTGTAACTTGCTGGCTCCCTAGCGTCAGATTTGGCTGCACCCCAAAAATATGCTGGAAATCCCTCTCAGAAGTTCCGAGCTAAGGGTTTATGTGGCAATTGTCGAAAAATGCTAACTTACCCTGGACAACCATGTGAGAACCATCGACAAAGCAATTTAAATTGCTAACTTCAGATGGTTCTGTCAGTGTTACGCTATCTGGTACTCTGAAAAGGTTGGAGGAAAATTAAAGGACTTCTAACAACAGAATAACTATTTTAAACACCTTGACAGAGCTCCGCATTGGACACCTCCCCACATTCTGAAACTTCCATCCCCTGACTAATCAACCCCCAGAGTATTCCACCTCTCCATAGGATTCCCCCTGACCCCCAACCACAATGGCCTCCCCAGCAGCCGCTCCGCCCCTCCACCAAACCCATGGACCCAACTCTAAGTCCCTCCCTGCACCCAAAGAGCCAAATTTCATCCACTTATCTGGACACTTACCTTCTTCCTGATCTGTCAGTTTCACCGTGCCCTTTAAACCTGCCTGCGTTATGTAGCCAGCGCAGTAAGAAAAAGGTTCCTGGCCTCCCTGAGTTCACTGGAGTTGCATTGTGCTGTTGTCTTTTTGCTGCAGGCTCCAAGCAATTCGTGCAACAGAAGGTTTAGACAAACTTTTCCAGAGCTGGCAAGTGTGCTTTAAACTCCCGCAATTCCAGCAGGACTACTTTACACTGCAGTGTGCAAGTTATGGCCCAATATGAAATAAAGGGCACAACCCTAAAGAGAGTGCAGGAGCAGAGGGATGGGGTGTTTATGTGAATAAGTCATTGAATGGTTGGGATAGGTTAAGGGTATGGTTCATAAAGCGCACAGTATCCTGGCCTTTATTAATAGGAACATCGAGTAGAAGAGCAGGAAAGTTATGTTGCACTTATATAAGACACTCATTTGGCCTCAGCTGGAGTATGGCATCCAGTTCTGGGCATCGCACTTTAGAAAGAAAGTAAAGTCATTGGAGAGGTACAAAAAAGATTCACAAGAATGGTTCCAAGGATGAGGAACATCTGTTATGAAGATAGGCTGGAGATGTTGGAATGTTTTCTTGGAGAAGAGAAGGCTAATTTGCTAGATCAAAATCAAAATCATGAGGATCGCAAGAGAGTAGGTAGGGATAATCTGCTCCTATTTGTGAAAGTACTGAGAACAAGAGGGCACAGATTTAAAGTAATTGGCAAAAGAAGCAAAAGTGATGGGAAGGAAAACTCTTTTATGCAACAAGTGGTTAAGGTCTGGAATACAATGCCTGAGAGTGTGGAGGAGGTAGATTCAATCAAGGCATTCAAATGGGATTTAGATCTCTGCAAAAGGAAAGAATGTGTAAGATTACAGAGAGAAAGTGATGGGCACGTGGTTAATTGGTCATTCAGAGAGATGGCCCACATAGCCTCCTCTTTCACGGCAATAATTCTATAATTTCTTATGTTTCTGATTACTTTATTAGGGAATTTGTTCTATTGTTTAACATTGGGTGATTTGCTAGGTTGCTTTACAAGGCAATGGATGTCAGGGTGGCATGGTGGCACAGTCGTTAGTACTGCTGCCTCACAGTGCCAGGTACCTAGGTTTGATTCCCAGGTCACTGTCTGTGTGGAGTTTGCACATTCTCCCCATGTCTGCGTGGGTTTCCTCCGGGTGCTCCAGTTTCCTCCCACAGTCCAAAGATGTGCAGTTTAGGTTGATTGTCCATGCTAAATTGCCCCTTAGTGTCAGGGGGACTAGCTAGGGTAAATGCAGGGGGTTATGGGGATAGGGCTTGGGTGGGATTGTGGTTGGTGCAGACTTGATGGGCCGAATGGCCTCCTTCTGCACTGTAGGATTCTATGAGCTGTATAATGTGGAATTAGGGTCTTATGTAGATCATACTAGGGAGGGAATGATGGGTTATGAGCATGTGGAAATATATGGTACAATTTATCCCAGCGCGCATTTCACGCCGATGGCCTGTTAATTGGCCAGCCAGTGTGAAATCACATTTGGAACCTGACTGTGGCCGGAAGCATGTTTTGTGCCCGCTTCCAGGACTGCTGAGTGTGTGCACCCGATGGGCCTATAGGACCAGACAAACTGAGTGTATGTGATTACTTATCACTTCATCTTAATCTTAAAACTGTCACTAAAGAGTAAAATGAAGCTAGCACATTTAGGGCCAAATGCAACACAGTTTATATGAATTAAATATTTCTGGAACGTTTCTTATTTTAGTTTAAAATTGCACTTGTTTTGTTGATTTTTTTTTCTCTTCACATTTTTCACAACTTGCCCGGTTTGATTAGTAGGGATCATTTGAATCTCATTGTTTTTGTGCCATTTTGAATCAATATAAATATTCGCGGCCAGCATATTATTATTTCCTTGATTGACTCGCCAGTGAGTTCAGCCATGACCTTATTGAATGGCAGAACAGGCTCAATGAATCATATGGCCAATGCTTGCTTAAATTTCACATCTTCTTATATTGTCAAATCTTTAAGACGAAAAAATGATATTCAGTTTTAACTGTGGACTATTAAAAGTTTTGGGGAGAATTTATTCCTGGTTGATTGCATTAATTTTGCGCTATTCTCACTGGGCTAAAATATGCTCTGTATGTTCCGCACAATGGGGAGAAGCATTAATTCTCTTAATTAGTTGTGACATGTAAATGGGAGACAGTTAAGAATGTGTAATAGATGTAGGTAAGGCAAAGCTTAATGTTAACTCAGCAAAATCGAGTGTTATAGGTTTTTCAGGGCAGGAGCTGGATACAGGCACCCAGCATATGATGGTAATGTTTGCAGAACTGAGTATAAAAATAAAAGACAGGTGATTTAGTCATATTCCTTGGAAGACGTGAGTTGATGCTTTAAGAAATTTTGTAGCTGTGCTTTTTCTAGAATAAATGTCGAGTGTAGTAGACCTTGTGGCAGTTTTAGTAGTGCTGTTAAATTCTCATTGACATTTATGGCCTCTTCTGTACTTTTACCACCCTGGCCATTAACCTGCATCCTGAGACTTCATTTCAGGACCGAAGTTGAAGCATGCAGCAGACAATGTTTACTCTAATACCTTGGAAAGCTGTGAGGCTGTCCCTGATCAGCCCAAGCATGTTAATTACTGCTTCAAGGTAACAATGGATCCCTTCGTTATTCTGAGCTTTGCCTCACCATTGTTCTGCTACTGTCTGTGGTTGCCACTTTAAATGTCATAATTTTAATAAATAACCATGATCATTCAAAAAAGCCATTCAGAAGTATGTAGTGAAGTGGACATAATGATCATAACGGGCAAATTCTGAGAAATATGCCACGAATGAGGATTGCAATGGCACTCCCAACTTCCGGCGAGTCCACTTGCACTTGAATCTGGAAGTTGCAGTGTGCCGAGGATCCCACAATGATGCTCCTGCCAGGACCTTTCATTGCAAAAACCTGTGCTAAAATGCACCAGCTACACATGTTCAACTGTCACAATTCTTCACAAAAAGGAAGTTTGCATTTTGCTATCTGTTTATAAATAGCTAATTAGGGGCAGAGTAGTGTGGCGTTTATGTTACTGTATAAGCCTGGACTAATGATCCAGAATTCGAATCTCACCATGGCAACTGGGGAATTTAAATTCAAGTAGGTAAATAAATTTGGAATAATGTTCTAGTAACAGTATGATGACCATACAACTACTGATAGGTTTTTAAAAACCTATCTGACTCGCTAAGGTCATTTGGGGAAGGAAATCTGATGACCTTAGGTGGTCTAGCCTACATGTGTCTCCAGACCCACAGCAGTATGATTGGCTCTTAACTGTCCTCTAAAATGGCCAAGCAAACCGCTCCATGGTATTCAATTAGATGACTCACCACACTTTGTCAAAAGCAGTTAGAGTTGGGCAATAAATGCTGTTCTTTCCAGTAACGCCCACAACCTGTGAATGAATAAAATAAATATATACAGGTCTAAGACATAAATGAAAAACAAATAATCACAAATGCTGGTAATCCAAAAAACTGTAAAGGAAAGTGCTGGCAACGCTCAACAGATCAGCCAATGGATGATTTAATGTCTGAGGTGTAACATTTGTCAGATGAAATCTGAATTAATGGGCCAGAATTTAGTTAAGTCCTGTACCATTGAAAGATACATCAGTGACATTGAGTTCATCTAACACTATAAAGCCTTAGGAAATTATAACATAAAAGAGTAACACCACTATTCATACTATAACATTTATACAGTTAAAGGTTATTCATGAAGGTCCACCTTCTCAACTTTGCCTCTCACCTGGAATGTGGCGATCCTCAGGTTAAAATCACCACCAGTCAGCCCTCCCTTTCAAAGGGGAAAGCAGCTTATGGTCATCTGGGACAATGGCGACTTTACCTTTTACTATAAAATCCTGGAACTATTGCATTGCTGTGCTTATACCTTCACTAACATTGTGCAATCGTGGTTATTAGAGCTTTTGTCCCAGTCAAGCTGATGGTGATTGCAAATTTCCTGGAATTACTCAATGTTTCTTGCCACAATATCTTAGACTGAAAAATAATGGCACTATTGAAGTATTTAATAAATAAATTGATTAAAGAAAACTACCACCTCTGCTCATGACTTTTTAAATTCTTAACATGATGATGGGTGGCATGGTGGTTAGCACTGCTGCCTCAGTGCCAGGGACCTGGGTTCAATTCTGGCCTTGGGTGACTGTCTGTGTGGAGTTTGCACGTTCTCCCCATGTCTGCGTGGGTTTCCTCCGGGTGCTTCAGTTTCCTCCAACAGTGTGCATGTTAGGTTGATTGGCCATGCTAAATTGCCTTTTAATGCCATTGGGTTTAGCAGTGGGGTTACAGGAATAGGACCTGGGTAGGATTGCTGTCGGTGCAGGCTCAATGGGTCGAATGGCCTTCTTCTGCACTGTAGGGATTCTATGATTCTATTCTATGACAATGCTTCTGATGCAATTTCATCTCCAGTAATGAAAGGGATGCTCCAAATTGCTAGTTGAAGGAGCTTGTAGTTGGCGCAGAGAGCCATAGACCTCTTGCTATGGAGTCAAGAGACCCTGCTTCAGCACCTGCCTTATTATGCTGCTGGGAGCTGTAAGAGTTTGAAGGGAGATATTCTTCTGAAGTGATGGGATGAAGAAATGGTTTAGGTGTGATTGAAGTTTTCCCAGGAGGTCAGCAGTGATGCCACACTTTTCTATTCAGTGGTGAGAGCGGTGACCATTCCAGGATAGGAAAGATGAGTGCAATGGTCCATTGCATCCTGGTGTAGCCATCACCTTAATTCATCACTCTGTCTTCTCAAACGTACTCTACTACATCACCCCTCACACCAGTTTACCCTGCAGGTGTAGCCATCCTCTCTGACTGTGTAATTTTTCACATCCCCATTTATTCCTCACTCACTGTCTTTCAACTCATTTTTATGCAGTGTTGGACTTGTGCCTCATACCCATTGTCAACAAACGCTCCGCATCTATCGAGTGAACATATCTCATTAGTTTCGTTGTAGGCCCTTTCTTTCCCTCCATGCGGACAAAGAGAGCAAAGAACATCAGAGAGACAGTGAAATGGAGCTGGCTGTCCAACCATCTCTCATTAACGTCCACAGAGTAAGATGCATTGAGATGCATGTGTGGCTCTTGGAAGTGAGGTCCTCCAAATTACTTGGTAACAAACTTAATTATTGGGCAGCCACATGGCATACAACACTCAGTCATGTTAATTTGCTGTTAGCAGCCACTCACATAAGATCACATGCATATTACTTCACAGTAACATCATTCTCCTTTCAATGTCAGCCATACTACGGAATTGCAGAATTGTTATGGCACAGTCAGAGGCTATTTGGCTCATCGTGTCTGCTCCAACTGTCTGAATGGGCACTATGACTTAATGCCATTCTCTTGCCTTTTTCCCATACCCCTGCACATTGTTTCTATTCTATAATGCCCTCTTGAATGCCTCGAATGAACCTGTCTCCAACACAGTTCCAGGCAGTGCATTCCAGACTTGAACCACTCACTGTGTGAATCCATCTCCCTGTTATCATTGCGGGAAAAGTATTTGCCCATGTTGTCCATGTCAGACTGCAGATCTTGACTGAACACACATATCCTGAACCTGGGTGCAGTTTCAAAATTGGAAGATTTGATCTTCTCAATCCAGCAGCTGCAAGAGAAATGCCATGATCAAAGGAGACCACATTATATTGACTCCATCACTATCACCAGGTATTTGTCAAATGAACAGAGGTGGTCTGTTTAAGCTGCTGGAGAAAATTGGCTGCCAGTTGATGCTGCTTAATGTAGTCTCCCCTTTCCATGACAACATGATAGGTAAGGACAGATACGGCAAGGCAACATTGGAAGCCTTTGAGATCTGTGGTGAGGTCAAAAAGGGTTGTGTTCTGGCAGCAATGCTCTTTGGCATATTCATCTCTTTGCTCCCTTCAGGTCATCTACAGAGGGCGTCTACCTATTTACTAGAATTGATGGAAAGCTGCTTAGCCCGGTTCACCTAAAATTCAAGACAAAGATACATCGAGTCCTCTTCAGTGCTCTACACTGAAGATGCCAGACTACGGTTCCATACTGAAGCAAATGGACAGCCTCTCTTACAGTTGTAAAGGGTTTGGTTTGACCGTAAGCATCACAAAGACATGTCATGAACCAGGATGTTGCCATATTGTCATCTATCTGTTTTGACAATGTGACACTGCAGGTTGTTGGTAACTTCACATACCTAGGCTCCACAGTCCCTCGCAATTTGTCACTTGATGCTGAAGTCAACACACATTACAGCTGGAGCTGTAATGTCCAAGCTGAATAAGAAAGTGTGGAGCAGCAACCTGACTAGATATACCAAACTAAGAGTCTATCAAACCGGCATCCTCAGCACACTCCTCTGCAGTGGTGAGACCTGCATGTCAGATTTTGGAAAAGATTTGGATCCTGATTTTGGAATTTTTTTGAAGGATCCATTAATATTGGACATAGGATCAATTGACTTTTTTGAGAATGATGTGGGTTGTTTAGTTTGGTGGTGGATTGTTTTAGAACATTGTGGATTTTAGGAAAATAAGGAACAAAGGACTCCGGAGCAGGAGTAAGCCATTTGGTCCATCGAGTCTGCTCCACCATTCAATAAGATCATGGTCACTCCACTTTCCTCTCTGCACGCCATAGTCCTCTTACCTATCAAAAATCTGTCAAACTTAGCTTGTCTAAATTCTCATCATGCCTGGCTGCTCAATTCCGATCAGGCCTGGCTGGTCCAATTCTGTACCTAGCCTAGCTGTTCTGGCTGTTGGTCACTTGGCTACGTATTCCATTCCCCTTGCAAGAAACACCACAACACAGTGACCGTGGTTAGCACTGCTGCCTCACAGTGCCAGGGACCTATGTTTGATTCCAGTCTTAAGTGACTGTCTATGTGAAGTTTGCACATTCTCCCTGTATCTGCGTGGGTTTCCTCTGGGTGTTTCGGTTTCCTCCCAAAGCCCAAAGATATGCAGGTTAGGTTGATTGACCATGTTAAGTTACTCTTTAGTGTTCCAAGATGTGTAGGTTAAGTGGATTAGCCATGATAAAATGCACAGGGTTACGTGGATAGGGGGCGTTGGTTGGGCCTGGATAAGATGCTCTTTTGGAGAGTCGGTGCAGACTCGATGGGCCAAATGGCCTCCTACTGCACCGTAGGGATTCTATGATTCCATTTGTCTTTCTAATAACTTGCTGTACTTTCATACTAACCTTTTGTGATTCATGTGCCAGGACACACAGGGCTCTCTTTACTGCTGTGTTTTACAATCTCCATTTAAATTTTCTTCACTATTCACTACATTCACTATTGGTAAGAATAAACACACGGATGCTTTGAGTTTCTCTTCTCTTAGGTGCTCTGAATTCATTTCAATATTGCAAACTCCACCCTTGTGGCATTGCTGTTTTCCATTACCACTGGAATGAGTTTTCTTTCCTGCTTTGGTCTTTGTTTGACAACAGTTAGAATGTGGCCTTTCTTTTGGTAATTCAAGCATTTTGCATTTCTGTATGGACATGCCTGTGCCGTGTGCTGGCTGGTACAGTGATAACAAGTCACTAAATCACTTTCACCACCACTCTTCTGACAAGATCTACCCACTTAAGGCTCAGCAGAAACTTCCCAACTCTGGAGAGAAACTGCACTTGGAAAAGATGAAATTCCCGAGCATTCTTTGATGCCATCTGCATGGTAAAGGCAATCTTACATGCCAACTCAAATGTAAGATTTTGCTTGTTTAATGACTTGATTCACTTTTTTTGTTTACCAATCTACACCCGAATCTATCTTAAAATGTCTGGTCTCAAGGATGTGTCAATGTTGCAGTGTAGTGATAAATTCATCAGTGCCAAAAGGCAATTGGCAATAGATGGGACTTATTGGCCGGCAGCTCTCCTGTTCCTCTAGGCACAGCACAGCAGTGACCAGAAGAAGTCCTGGGAACTGGAGGAAAAGGAAAAGGCAGGTGTCCCAGGTTGGGGAAGGTAGACAATTCCTGGAGGGGAGCAATCAGAATCCCAGGGGATAGGCTGGGGAGGCGTGGGGGATGGAGATCTGGAGGTCACTGGGTCTGAAGAGAAAGATGCCCCAATCAGAGGTGGTGTGTGTGGGGGGGGGGGGGTGTGTGTTTCTGATGGAACTGTCCCCACTTCTTGCACGAGACCCAGCTATCTTTGTTTACGTGTTTTCCGCCCGAACTGTCATTCGCCGGCCAGCCTGAAAATTGAGGTTGGATGGGAAATGGCTTTTAGGTGACCAGGAGAAGCCACTTAAGGGCCTTAATTGGTGCAAGAGCATGCTCCCCATCTGAGACCCTGCCTACCCCAACATCAAATTTGTACCACCACGTTGGGGCAGGCAGGAACCTAATGGGAATCCCGTCCATGCAATTACACAGCATCACAGCCCCCAACCACGCCTCAGAATCTGCAGGGGTGGGGGGTGGGAGGGAAGCATAATTTGAATGCTTTGTTGGGATCAAGAATGTTTGTTAGCATGCCATACTCGTCTGGGTCAATCTCCATTTCCAAAATTGCTTTTTTTTGTGCTGAAGACTTGCATTATTCTGAGTCTGATTCTCTTCAATTTCATCTTTGAGTTTTAATGTACTATTAGCTCTGAAAACCCTGACTATTTTTTCAATATATGATATGAATGGTTCTCAAGGTCTTTATGTTCCAAACCTTCTGATGTACCATGTGGGCACAGCCATATTATTCAATTTCAAATGCAACAGTGACACAGTAAACCTTTACTTTCTGTAACAGTGATACAGATTTCAAGTCAGCTGAGGGAGAACAAAGCCAGCCCAGTTGGTAGTTGAATATGGTGGACTATAGGACCCTGCAGCAGCCTTTTTGACTAAGTGTGGTCACACAATGTCAGGAATGGTGAGGCCCAGCACAATCTGGTCAAAATGTCTGCCATTTGATCAGATTGGTCACATGGAGCCAGCTCATCATGTTCATCACAGTCCCTACAGTTGTTTGCTGTCAAAATCTTTTGTACTTGATTCTACTTCATCGCCAAAAATCTGTTATATATTGACAGACACTATTGCAAAGAAAGACAGACACCAAGATAACCAGGTGACTTATTCAGTGACATCATTGTGCATTGCACCAAACAGTGTGAAATAGTTTATTTCCAATTATTTGAATTATTTTGATCACATTGTAATAAGTTCAATTCGTATTTATTACAAAATCACAGGAGGCCATTCAACCAATTGTAGTTATACTTCCCGGAAGGAAAGTTTGGACCGGCATTCTTATTTCCCCATTTTATTGGTGTTCCATTTTAAAGTCTACAAGACTAGTTCAGACCAGTATTTTTATTACCTCAGTTTTACTGATTTTTTTTTCCTTCTGGGTTTGAAAGAGCTACTCATTTAGTTACACTGCCATATTTTTTTCTCATCACCCAGAAAATATTACTTTTCGAAGTATATATACTATTTTCTTTCAGACAAGATTATCATACACTGCTGCATCAAAAAAAAATCTCTCATCCCCTTTGGTTCTACTTTGTTACATAACTGTTCAAGCTACAGTGTTAGTACATTGCTTTGAGAGATGTGAAAGAGAGAAGTAGCTTGACATGGCAAAAGGCTGATTGATAGCTGATTGATGTCAAGGCACAATATTTCTGTTACGCAATTAGCATTGTTTGCTGCTGTGATTGAATTTCAAATGACATGGAACACTTCAGTCAATTTGTTTTAGCAAGTGGTAGTTAGAATTTGAGTTAAAGTTTTGAAATGATGTTAAATGCTTGATGTGGTGAAGCTTGATAACCCAAAGCAGTAACAAATGATTGCTGTGTGCCACACAGGAAAAGTATTAAGATGTTGTTATTTCCATTTCTGTTGTAGGTTTTAATACTGAACAGATTTTGCTGAGAGATCTTAAGGAGCTGTCAGAAGGAGATACAAAACTAGCAATTAGTACTGTGTGTATGACCCTGGAGGTGAGTGAATTGATGGCAATACTAGCTATAATTCGACAATAGCAGTGCATAGGGTGGTCCATTCCATCATATTAATATTTACTTTTGATACTGCACACGCTAACAACACAGTTTGAGTGATGTTACCACCACTTTATGGACGTAAATGCTTAATTGTAGACTGATTTGCATAATGCATATTAATAACATTTTTAATGAAGAGTGATTTATCATTATGTTTTTAAAACATCACAAATGAAATATTACATTCCTTCTTCCGAGAGGTATGTGTCATCCTGTGATGGCTCAATAGGGATTCCTTAATATAGAATTGAACAGGATGTTTTTCAGTTCTTTGGATGTATGCACTAGTTATCTATCAGAAACAGGATGCATGTACAAAATTGGATATCAGCAACCAGAACAATGGTGTATTTATTTCAAAATTTATTAAGTCTGGGATGAGATATTTTAAAGTTTTAATGCACATCACCAAATATCAGTGGTTGATTATGCATGCTCCAGAGAGAAAAAATGCTTTTCATTAATGTGACAACTGTTTTGAGATTTTAATTGTTTAGTTAATTTATTACAAGAAAGAGTACTGCCTTTTAAGTTATGTAATTTATCTGAAGTCTGATAATCAACTATTATCTGTTGCATCTCCTTTTACAAATGTGAATGGCGGCCCTAATAAATAAAGTGCAATTTCTTTTCAAAAGACATAGCTGAATTATTTTGCATCATCGAGTATAAGAGCATAGAAAGAGGCCCTTTGGCCCATTGTGACTGTGCCGGACATCAAACACCAATTTATTCTAATCCCATTTTCCAACACTTGGTCTATAGCCTTGTATGCTGTGACACTTAAGTTTAAAAAGTTTATTTATTAGTGTCACAAGTAGACTTACATTAGCATTGCAATGAAGTTACTGTGAAAATCCCCTAGTTGCCACACTCTGGTGCCTATTTGGGTACACTGAGGAAGAATTTAGCATGGCCAATGCACCCAACCAGCATGTCTTTCGGACTGTGGGAAGAAACTGGAGCACCTGGAGGAAACCCATGCAGACATGGGGAGAATGTGCAGACTCTGCACAGACAGTGACCCAAGCTGGGAATTGAACCCAGGTCCTTGGCGCTGTGAAGCAGCAGTGCTCACCACTGTGCCACCGTGCTGCCCCAAACAAAGGCATACAAACATGGGACTCGAACCCACGACCCTGTGATTAAGAGTCTCATGCTCTACCAACTGATATAGCCGGGCACAAAATAGTATCAATGAGCCAGCCAGGAGTCGAACCTAGAATGTTCTGATCCGTAGTCAGATGCATTATCCATTGCTTCACTGGCTCACATAAACCAAATTGGCAGTGATGATGTTTGAACCCACATGTCCGCTGAGACTGAAGCCTAAATCCAGCAACTTAGACTGCTCGGCCATGCTACTAGACTAGTGCTGAAGTGCTCATCTAAATGCTTCTTAAATGTTGTGAGGGTTCCTGCCTCTACCACCCTTTCAAGCAGTGAGTTCCAGATTCCGACCACCTCCTGGGTGAAAAAGTCTTTTCTCAAATCCCTTCTAAATCTCCTGCTCCTTATCTTAAATCTATGCACCCTGGTTATTGACCCCTCTACTAAGGGGAAAAGATTTTTCATATCTATCCTATCTATGTCCCTCATAATTTTGTAAACTTCGATGAAGTGAGGAGTACACCTTGATGTCTTGAGGAGTGTACATATTACAGAGAAGGAGGTGCTGGAAGTCTTAAAGTGCATCAAGTTAGATAAATCCCCGGGACCTGATGAAGTGTATCCCCAGGACATTGTGGGAGGCTAGGGAGGAAATTGCGGGTTCCCTAGCCGAGATATTTGGATCATCGATAGTCAAGGGTGAGGTGCCTGAAGATTGGAGAGTGGCAAATGTTGTGCCTTTTTTTAAAAAGGGCCGCAGGGAAAAGCCTGGGAACTACAGGCCTGTGAGCCCCACATCAGTGGTGGGTAAATTGTTGGAAGGTATTTTGAGAGACAGGATCTACAGGCATTTAGAGACGCAAGGACTGATTAGGGACAGTCAGCATGGCTTTGTGAGTGGAAAATCATGTCTCACAAATGCGATTGAGTTTTTTGAAGGGGTAACCAAGAAGGTAGATGAGGGCAGTGCAGTTGATGTTGTCTATATGGACTTTAGCAAGGCCTTTGACAAGGTACCACATGGTAGGTTGTTGCATAAGGTTAAATCTCAAGGGATCCAGAGTGAGGTATCTAAATGGATACAAAATTGGCTTCTTGACAGAAGCCAGAGGATGGTTGTAGAGAGTTATTTTTCAAACTGGAGACCTGTGACCAGCGGTGTGCCTCAGGGATCAGTGCTGGGTCCACTGTTATTTGACATTTATATTAATGATTTGGATGAGAATATAAGAGGCATGGTTAGTAAGTTTGCAGATGACACTAAGATTGGTGGCATAGTGGACAGTAAAGAAAGTTATTTCCAATTGCAACGGGATCTTGATCAATTGGGCCAGTGGGCTGACAAATGGCAGATGGAGTTTAATTTAGACAAATGAGAGGTGATGCATTTTGGTAGATTGAACCAGGGCAGGACTTCCTCAGTTAATGATAGGGCATTGGGGAGAGTTATAGAACAAAGAGATCTAGGAGTACATGTTCATAGCTCCTTGAAAGTGGAGTCACAGGTGGACAGAGTGGTGAAGAAGGCATTTGGCATGCTTGGTTTCATTGGTCAGAACATTGAATACAGGAGTTGGGACGTCTTGTTGAAGTTGTACAAGACATTGGTAAGGCCACACTTGGAATACTGTGTGCAATTCTGGTCACCCTATTATAGAAAGGATATTATTAAACTAGAAAGAGTGCAGAAAAGATTTACTAGAATGCTACCGGGACTTGATGGATTGAGTTATAAGGAGAGGCTGGATAGACTGGGACTTTTTTCTTTGGAGCGTAGGAGGCTGAGGGGTGATCTTATAGAGCTCTATAAAATAATGAGGGGCATAGATCAACTAGATAGTCAATATCTTTTCCCAAAGGTAGGGGAGTCTAAAACTAGAGGGCATAGGTTTAAGGTGAGAGGGGAGAGATACAAAAGTGTCCAGAGGGGCAATTTTTTCACACAGAGGATGGTGAGTGTCTGGAACAAGCTGCCAGAGGTAGTAGTAGAGGCGGGTACAATGTTGTCTTTTAAAAAGCATTTAGATAGTTACATGGGTACGATGGGCATAGAGGGATATGGGCCAAATGCGGGCAATTGGGATTAGCTTAGGGGTTTTAAAAAAAAGGCAGCATGGACAAGTTGGGCCGAAGGCCTGTTTCCATGCTGTAAACCTCTATGACTCTATGACTCTAAGTCTCCTCCTCAGCCTTCTCTGCTCTAAGGAAAACAATCCGAGCCTAACCAGCCTCTCTTCATAACTAAAACGCTTCAGCCAGGACAACATCCTGGTGAATCTCCTCTGCACCCTTTCTAGTGCAATCACATCCTCCTATAGTGTGGCGACCAGAACTGCAGACAGTACTCTAGCTATGGCCTAAAACTGTTTCATACATCTCCATCATAGCCTCCCTGCTCCTTTCATCTATGCCTCAGCTAATAAAGACAAGTATCCCATATGCCCTTTTAAGTATTCCCTTGTCTTGTTAACCCTCCCAAAATGAATCACCTCACACTTTTCAGTTTTTCATTTGTAATTTAAAATTGACTCATTATCAAAATTATTAAAATATCTGTCTTGAAAATATAATTTGATAAGAGGTAACAGAAGTATCAGCCAAATAAAACTGCTCAAGCACTTAATATGTTTAAGTGTCTTAAGGTTTATTAATGGAATTTTGGATAGCTCATGAGCAATTGAGAAAAGTCCACTTCAATAACAAGGTTCATAGCTCTGTTGTAAGACTATTACATTAATGGTTTGGGTGGGAGGACAGGACACAAATCAATTGACACAAAAATATTGAGGACCATAAACATTGTAAGTATATCCAGTGCACTTTTCTGCTCTACCTGCAGTTGTAACTGAGAAATAGTGTTTTTTTGCACCCTTCCATCGTCTCTCTTTTCATCTTGCACTCGTGTCCCCTTGGTCGACTGACTTACACAGAACCAAATAAACATAGAACATAGAACAGTACAGCACAGAACAGGCCCTTTGGCCCACAATGTTGTGCCAAGCTTTATCTGAAACCAAGATCAAGCTATCCCACTCCCTATCATCCTGGTGTGCTCCATGTGCCTATCCAATAACTGCTTAAATGTTCCGAAAGTGTCTGACTCCACTATCACTGCAGGCAGTCCATTCCACACCCCAACCACTCTCTGATTAAAGAACCTACCTCGGGCATCCTTGCTATATCTCCCACCATGAACCCTATAGTTATGCCCCCTTGTAATAGCTCCATCCACCTGAGGAAATAACCTTTGATCCACCCGAGGAAATAGTCTTTGAACATGACTGAACTTCTATATCTCCAAGATGAATTAATTTGAAAACTTCAATCCTGTGCCCTCAGTCTTTCCAACAACTATTATCCCGTGCAGTTCTGTGAGTCAATTCTCATTTGTTTTATTCTGTTAACTTCAGACCATTTCTTTTATGCATCTTTCTTGTAATATGGGTTCCAGATTGCATGCAATAATCCAGGTCTGAGTAGTGCTTTATGCAAATAGTATGGTGGATTCCTTTGATCTGTGCTCTATTTTTTATACAAGAGAACATTAGATTGCTTTTACAAAGTCAGACATTCATATGGTATCTTGCAAAATTTATCTATGTCTACTTGATTTATTTTTGATTCTTGTCAGTATTTCTCTATTAATCCTATATCTCTAAATTTCATTCACTGTGTGCCATTATTTTTGACATATCTACATTAAACTATGTCTGCAAATTGTCAGCTGATACATGTCAAAACATTTCAGTCCTCCTGTTGCTGTTATCCCAACTTGCCACCATATTAACCAGCCCTGGTATTTTGGTATTGTTTCCAAGTTTTAAGATGATGAAGCTACCAACATTTACTTTTAGATCATTTATGAAAATCTTTCGGAGTAATAATTCCAATGTGGAACCTTGCTGAACTCTACTCATCACACCCCTCAAGCATTTGCACAGAATCTCTGTCTATGCAGTCTGTCTCTGCGTGCTGCTGTTCGCAAGTATCATGTCTGCCCATTTTGTTTACTGGTTCTCTATGACAAACAGTACCAAAGGCTCGACTGAAACTCTGATAATAAAGCCTGTATTGTCAGTAAAGAAGGAAGTTACTTAGGCTATCATGTCTTAAATAAATCATTAGTAGCTGTATCAAAACAATTTCATTGACATAGCCTGTGTGTAACTTGTCACTGAAGAGTGAGTAGTTTGAAGGACTTCTGAAAAAAGAAGAAAGCTCAAAGGTAAGACAAGAATGTTACGACAAAATATCATGGACTTGCAGGAAAGCAACATGCACAAAAATGCTGTGTTGATGCAGAGAAATGTCAGCAAAGATTTATTCTTCTTCTTCTTCAGGCAGATCTGACCCATAGCACCACAATCTCCAACACAATTGGGCAAGAAGGCAGTTCACTTAATTGGAATGGGGATCGAACCCAGTGCTGTTGGCACCAATCTAATCCACACTGGCTGTTCAGCCAGCCAACTGACCTCCCAAGGAGTCCGAGTTGCTCTGGCAGCATGTACTTACATGCATGTTGTAGTCTTGAGCAATGAATAATGATGGTAGATGCTCCAATTTTCTTTCTGTCACCTGGCTGACCAGGAAACTCTCTCACTTGTACTGCTTACCATTGGCATATGTTGGCAGGAATGTCAGATTGACACCCTGTTTGAATGTTATGAACGCATCTTCCTTGGCCATCAAGTCCAGTACTGAGGGCTTGAACCCAGAGCTTCTGGCTCAAAGCTTTTTCAATGCGCCACTGCTTTGGAGATGATTTCCAATGGTGTGATAGTCATTGCTACTGCCTTGGAGATTTTGTGTTTGATCTGCTCTTCCAGCTATCAGCCTTCTGATCACCATGGCGAACCGCTAATGCAGTTTTACTTTGGACCACCGATGTGGGAAAGGTTGAGCAGCAGCAACACCAACAGTAAAAGCAGCAGCGGCCTTGTTAAACTCCTGCCATTCCACAGGACAGAATGAGCAGAGAGCTCCAGCTCACAGGAAGGTATACAGGCAGTCTGGATGTGACTGAACACCAGTGCCTTAGGAGGCTCAGAATTTCATGTTGGGCATCTTTTGGCATTTGCAACTCTTGAAAGAAAGCCTACTGCCAAGTGGACACGGTCGGCACACATTGTTCATGGTGGTCAAAGTTCCCACAGCCCTTAATTTCTTTACCTGTGGCTCCTTGATTTATAGAATTCTGCAATGGCCCCAAAGTACTTAATCATGGATGATGCATGCCCCATTTTGCAGGGTTAGCATTGACATGTACTCAATTGATGAGGCCAGTCAGCATGAGCAGGAACTTGGATTTGCTGTTCTTGTTGGATCTCCACAGGTCCAGGGAGTCTAGATTGCACACACATGGAAATCAAGGTGGATCCGGGTCATCTTGATGACTTCATCGACTGAAAGGAATTCCATTCCATCAGTGTTCAGCTGGTATGCAATCAACAACGATCATCATGTATGCGTTTGCAAGATTTCCAGAAGTTGCTATGATGCATTCATGTTGTGCAGTCAACCCTCCTTGAAATATTCACACCTTGAAGCAGAATAAATAGATGACTGCTTGAAGGTGTGGCTGATGCCTTATATAAGGAGTCCCAACATTGGCACCGAGGAAAGGTGTATATAAGAAACTATCTGACCACGAGTCGTAATTGGATAAACAGAATGCTGAGGATATGCTTCCATTACCTGGACAGATTGACAAATTCCCTTCCTAATGCATCACAGAATCACACATTGCAGAAGAGAACCTTCGGCCCATCGAGCCTGCACCGACATGTGAGAAAGACATGACTTACCTACTTGATCCCAATTACAAGCACTTGGCTCATAGCCTTGCATGTTATGACGTGCCAAGTGCTCAGCCAGGTACTTTTTAAAGGATGTGAGGCACTCCGCCTCTCCCACCTTCCCAGGCAGCCCATTCCAGATCGTCACCATCCTCTGGGTAAAAAAGAATTTCCTCACAATCCCCCTAAACCATCTGCCTCTCATCTTGAACTTGTGTCCCCTCGTGACTGACCCTCCAACTAGGGAGAACAGCTGCTCCCTATCCACCCTGTCCATGACCCTCATAATCTTGTACACCTTGATCAGGTTCCCCTCAGTCTTCTCTGCTCCAACGAAAACAACCCAAGTCTATCCAACATTTCTTCATAACTAAATGTTCCATCCCAGGTCTCCATATTGATAGTGGTCTGTAACACTTTGCACAACATTGCACGGCAGCAAGAATAGGAGCTCCAGGAGGATGAAGAGGATGAGTGCTCTGCCCCTTTGGTGAAACAGAAGCATAAGTTTTATATGGCAAGGTCACCATTAGTCACACATGTAGTTGCCAGGGATGCCTGGGACAACCTGATTCAGGCAATAAAGTTGATGCAGTGCAGTTATCTGGCGCAGAAATTCTAAATTCTCTGTGTCCACCATGTCTGCCCAGCTGTTAGCACAAAACAGTCTGAAAATTAAAGTCTTATCCTTCTCCCAGGTACCTATTACTTATCTCTAACTCTTGTTGTACCGTTTTTGACAATACGAAAGTTGCAGGCGATAGGCAAAATCAGGCAAGGCAGAACAATGGAAATTTAAAATAAAGTTTATGTACGTAAACATGAAATAGAAATGTGACACTGAAACATTGTGTTAAAAAATAGTTGAATGCACTTGTAAAACTGCAAACCTTTTACATTCTTGTAGCCAATTAATGGCCATGCAGCGTGAAACTCACACTGTGAAAGGCTGAGTGGTGCCAGGGAGGGCAGGAAGAGGGCAGACGCCGAGAAAAGTGAATGTGTGGGCTGGTGCTTCCAATGTGCTCCTTCAGGGGAACTCTCTGAGGGAACTCGGGGCCTACAAAAAATTAACAAACTAACATCAGCAGAACAAAAATGAGCATCTAGGCAGCACAATCATACATAGACTTCAGTCTCCAGACAAATTTGTTAATTTTATATGAGCCCTGACCTTTCATGCTGCCCTGGATCGAGGTTGCAGCTTAAACATAAAGGCCACCATGCCAATTGACTCACCGGCCAACTCTAAAGGCAGACGGGCAATATAAAATCCCAGTCAATTGGTGTTTAATTAACTTAAGTTGGTTTCTTGATTGTCAGCGGGCACATTTCCAACTTGCGCGTGTTTGCCCGCCAACCAAAATATTGCACAAGTGTGCCCAACTTCTTCGCATGCAATTTTACGCACTTCTGGCCCAGAGGCACACCCAACTGAGCACCTTAAAATTCTGTTCCCTGGACTTATTATTAGTCCACTTTCTTCCTTGTACAAATCATTAAATGTTGCTTAGTTCAGTTCGATAATCTTTTGTCTCCAGTCTTGTCTATAGTTGGACATGTGACGGCCACAGTTACACCACTGATTGCACAGTCGCAGCATGCATCATGAATATTGGATCCAGATGTCAAAATTTAGTTTTAGCTAGTTCAGCATTTATAGTGAACAAGTGCAAGCAACTGAAAGAGAGAGATTCTTAAGATTGCCGAGATGCACATTGTTCTCTGATTAGATAGGCATGATGAGGAAGTGTGGCACACATCGAATAATACAGGAGCCGTAAGTTGCTAGTTATACCAGCAGCAACTGTGCAATTGTGTAACTCAAAAAGCTAAGTGGCTACACTGATTCATACAGAAGAGGTAGTGGCATTGATGTGAACCAGATCCACTATTAGTTGCAGCTGCACATACCTAGGAATGTTGTTGGTCTTAGATTTCCAGTTAGCTATGAAGCTGTGCTTCTGCGTTATTCCTTGAACAAGGGGACCACTTAATAGTGCAATGAGAAGCAATATTTAGAATTTCACGCCACTAAACATGCTTAACACGATCACCACCAGTACACATACTCATAATTTTCAGTTTTAATATATCTTGCAGACTGACATCCATTCATTGAACAGAAAATGAAGTGACAGAACTTCAGTAGTGTAGTTGATTGTGCAGTTATCCCTGTGTAGGAAACATCTAGCTTAGTGCTGACTTTCACTAGTAGTGAAGTATCGATGGTCGATTGTCCCTTCAAATCTTTGTGATCGATATGATGCACCTTAATCTTGGTCTCTCTGATAGGTTTAGCCTTTTCATGCAGTCCTTCTCTGCCATATCCTGGCCGTTGACTCATTTGTGTTAGTCTTGGTGTCTGGAATGATATTTGCTGCAAGTTGTACGCTTCCTGTGCCTCCAAATTCCAGGGCTCTCCTGTCCGCTTGCTCCACTTTGATATACTCACCAGTGGCTGTCACACCTATTTGCTCTGGCAGAAAACTCTGCAGCACTATTTAATTCTTATTCTGTTTGTAATATGATGAAATTGTATCCTTCCTTAATTTTATTAATTTCCAAGTGACCTCGAGCAAAATATTTATATTCTAATTCAAATTTTCAGTTATGGATTGAGTTAAACTAGACATTAAGAAACAAATTTATTTTTTGTCTCCCCTTTCCCCACCTGCTGGCTTTTTCAAATTCCAATTTTGTGGAAATAGAGATTCTCAAATTAGAACAATATTAATGAATAATTTATTGTCATTTAAAAAAATATTACATCTTTGTTTTTTGTGTACGTCCATACTTGCTGATTTTGAAGTAAAACTTACTTTTGCTTTGAGGAATGGTTGTTCTTTCAAAACCCATTATTTCAAGCATAGAAGTTATTTGTTTCTCTTGTTGGTCAGAATGTTGTTCTGTCACATGTATAAGTAATCATGAAGGACAAATGGCACAAGGTGTTTTGTGAACGGTGTAATGGAACTGCTTTCCTACTGCTTTATTTTTACCTACAATCAAATTATGTTTTGCTTAATAACATACCTGATTTGATTTTATGTGACTGCACTCTATTGTATGTGTATTTAAAGAATGATTCTTTACTATTATTCTACTAATGAACCCAAGGCAATGTATGTGCTTCTCAGTTTTTGAAGTGTGTTGTCTATCATTGCTTTAGGTATACTCCTTAACTTTACTGAATGTGCTAATCTTTTGGGATCCTGAGAGAGTGGTCTGAAGACAGGAAATCATGTTTGATATTGCTAAAAAGCGCCGACTACTGGACAGTTTACTTAATGCAAGGCAGCTTACCTTCTGTGCCACCTCCTTAGAGGAGAAACTGGGAGAAAAACTGTGGCTAATATCTCTTATTGTTTTACTGATTATACTATCAGTTAACCTTTTGCTGGTCTTTAATCTGAAGCAATGAAATGAATCTTGGGCTTTATGTACATTATAACTGTACTGTTGAAACAAAGTGGTTTCATTTCGTACTGGCATTACAGCGAGTGTGCGCACAGCTTAAATTTGGAGGATCTCTGAAGAAAGCAGCCTCAGTTTGATTCCAGGGTCAGGTTGGGCCTTGACTCCAGATTTATACGAAACTTGTCATGTATACGTAACCCAAGGTTGAAGTAGTAAGACATTATAAAGTTACGATTGTTTTTTTCTGAAACCAAACTTTAGCACAAATCCTAAAACATTATGAAAATGATTACAGGCATTAAACATAAAATGCGTACTCAGGACAAGTATAAAACAGTTAAAACTGAAGTTGCTTGTTGAAGTCCTGCAGTTGCATTTATACCCTTAACTTTCTGTGAATGTGACCACTGAACTAAGATCACACAATTTAACTAATGGTTAAATATTGAAACTGGTTGGTGCCTTTCTTTATCTAATGTAAGAAAATGTTGAATTAGGAATAAAAGCATCAATTAGTTTCTGCTGTTTAATCAAATTAAATGTGTTGATGTTAGATATTTGTATTTGCAATGAGTAGTCTTCAGGAAAGTACAAAGATATGTAGAACTGAAAATATCAATCTAATGCTTATTTCATATCACATTTAGATTACTGACATCCTATGACAATTTACTTGTTTTTACCCTAGGATGCTAATTAAAAGTTTAAAATTGTGCAGCAGTATTATCAAGGATATTCATAATATCTTAGTTTAGAAAAAAGTTCTCCGCAGTCTTTATCTTCTGTTGATTCTTTTGTAAGTGAACACATTGATATTGGAAATATTAACTAGGTTATTAAAGAAGCTGCCAATTAATTTGCAATATAAATGAACTTAATTGCCAAAAAAGTTTAAATTTTGATAATTTTTTGGAATATTCCCCAACACACTTATACTTCGCTATTCAGAATGAAAAGGTTTCTTCTTTTCACCCACCTTCACTTATTTTCAAACATTTATTTTGTAATTGATATAATGTAATGATGAGTTGAACAATGATGTGACTTAAAACCCTAGCTTATGATTTATGTTTTTGTTTAATTTTGTTTTGGGTTTGAGGTATTTTAATTGCATAATAATATTGAATAAGATTGCAGAATGAATATATATTTTCATAATTTTCACTGCTCGGCAACTTTAAGAGAAATGCCGGGAGTAACAACAACCACTCTACATGGCCTTCGTCGACCTGACCAAGACTTTCGACTCAGTCATTCGGGAAGTGCTATGGAAAACCTTGTCAAAGGACACCCGTAATTCATCAACATTGTCTGACTCCTCCACAAGATGTCAGCGACAGCCCTCACCGATGGAAATAAGACAGAAACTTTCAAGGTCAAGACTGGAGTCAAGCAGGGATGTGTCATTGCCCCATCCTTTTCTCCAACTTCATTGTCACCATCCTTCACCTCGTTAGGAACAAGCTTCCCAGAGGAGTGGACATCATCTACAGGATGGGCAGAAAACGTTTCAGACTCAACTGGTTGAAATCCAAGAAGAAAATGACACTGACATCACTGATGCAACTTCAGTATGTGGATGACATTGCCATCTCCACTCTCTTAGAAGAAAATCTCCAGGCCATGCCTAATATCTTTGCAGAAACACACCGAAGAATTGTCTCAGCCTCACCCTCAAAAAGTCTCAAGTCCTTTACCAACCTGCTCCAGGGTAAGGTCTGGTCACTCCCCCCATAAGGATCAATGGAGAAGCCCTCCCAAATGTGGAACATTTACTCTACCTGGGAATCCACCTCTCATCGAAGGCTGACATTGATGTGGAGATCCAACATTGTATCCAATTTGTGAGTGCCCCCTTCGGAAGCCTAAGGACGAGAACCTTCAACAACCACGACATTTGTGTTTATACCAAGATCCTTATGTACAAGGCAGTCATCATTCCAGCTCTTCTATATCGCTCAGAAATCTGGAGTACGTACAGACGACGCCTCAAGGCCCTGGAGAGATACCATCAATGCTGTCTGAGATGGAATCTCCACATTAGCTGGGGGGATAAGTATACTAACATCAGCATCCTTGAAGGAGCCAGCAGTAACAGCATCAAGACCATGATCATCTGAAAGCAACTCCGCTGAGCTAGCCATGTGCTTAGGATGCCAAAGCAAATCTTCTTCGATCAGCTCAAGGAAGGCTCCGAAACAAGAGGAGGACAAAGGAATTCCTTCAAAGATACCCTAAAGGCTTACCTCAAGAAAAGCAACATAAACGTTGGCACCTGGGAGACCCTTGCTCAGAAGGGACCTACTTGGGGGAACCTCCTGATTGAGGGGACACAATTCTTTGAGAATACCCGATGGCAAGAGGAGGCCTGGAAAAGGAGCCTGAAAAAGGAATGCCAGTGAACTAGAGTCCAAGGACCAAACCCACCTCCCAGAAACACCTGCCAAATGTGCGGTCGAAGCTGCAGCTCAAGGATTGGGCTCAATAGCCACACAAGGACCCACAGAACCCATGTCCAGTAACACAGAGTTTCTTAGGTGGAGAATCATACTCGTTAGCAAGTGATTGCCAAATAAGATTTTAATATTGAATAAAATTGCAGAGTGAAAATATATAAGCAAAGTTTGCACCTAAAGGAATGAGCGTGGTTAATATTTTGGTCCTGATCTTTCAGACTGATGCTCAAAGCTTTCATCCTTTTATTTCAGTTGCTGATTTTTAACATTTTCTGATATCTAGCATTCAACAGCTTTGCTTTTTATTTCTATATAATCAAATTAGTTTTATGTAATTCCTTGCCTTAAAAAATAAATTAGTTTTCTGAAATTAAAAAAAAGACTGGTTTAGTACTGCTGGACAATAATGCCATTTTGCTTCCCAATAGTTCAGTAGAGTTAATTTGTTAGAATGAATTATGTCAAGTTGGGTAATTTTCTTTTAGTTAACTGACAAAGCTAAAATAGCCCTCTTCGTGCGTTTAAAAAAAATTTAACTTGGTGATAATTGAATGGCATTATATTGTATTTTACTCAGTTGAAGAGATTTTAACAATCAAGTTCGTCAATAAGGGTTCATAAAATGAGAACTATCTGAAACCTAAACTGATTTATACTTATCTTTCACTACGTTAAATACTCATGTATGTAAGGTATTGTTTTATGACAGTGATATACAGATAAATGAACAAGGACATTATAGTCAGTTGTTCTTGGGGGCACTGGAAAACGCTTACACAAAAGGTGTCTCTCATCCCTGACAAAACTTGTCTAGAATCTGCCAAAAACATGTCTGTGCAATAAAAAACCTAGCCACTCATTTTTATATACTCTGGACCTTTGGTGATGTGCTGCATAGCCGAGGGGAGGCCATTAGAGATTAATATTAAATAAATCACCAAGGGGTCCTCTCACAACCCAAATCTTAAAGCCACATAGTGTGCTACTAATGTGCTTAAATGGGTTGAAATGAATTTGTTTCATGGATGTCATTTACATTATGTATATATTTATTTATGATTTTTTAATTGTGGCTGGAAATAAATGTTAGCAGATACAGTGTTCCCCTTTACTGGGTACATATTGTATGCTAAATCAATCAGTTCCAATTAATCTTGAGTGTACCATGGCAGTGTGAGACTAATTCTGGTAGCATTTGACATGAAAAATAATTCTTTTATGATGAAAGAGGAATTATTTAGATGTGTTATAGGCAAGTGCCCTGTCAGTTTAATTATCATTAATGTGCAATAGTATTGCAGCTATTGTTAGTAATTAATAATATTCCGATACAAGTATTAAGCAAACCTGGGGAAAACATGTCACAATTAAAAAAACCTTCGCTTTTACTTCATTTTTCAGAATGCACCGTTGAATTTTATTTTGCTAATTATCTAAGTCCCAAATCAAGTATTCATAAATCTACATATATCCAAGAAATTAACTCGTGTAGAAATGATTTTTCCTCTGATCAACAAGATACATATTAGATCTTTTATCAGTATGAACACTTCATCGCTATAAATCATATAAAATGCAAAGCATTACATTGCTCTGTATAATCCAATTAAACACTATTAAAAAATTATAAGTTCAATTTTCAGACCAATATTCCTTCCCTTCAAATCAGCTAATATTATGCCTTTACAGTTTAAAAGCATGACAGCATTGCTTCATAAATAGTGAAACCAGATTGCTTTCTTTATCATCAAGAAAACAAATAAATACTACTGGAAAGGACTATCTAGCTATAAGTTATTGGGGCAGAATTTTGCAACTTAGCCATATTCAATTTTGTTTCAAAAAGCTTGCATTTCCTTTAACTTTTGAAGTAATTTTATTAGATTTCTACCATATGGAAGTCCCAGCATCATTCTCACTGCATGCTTAATTTGTACTGGATGCATTCTTAACCAAAATGGTCTTAAAGTGTCCCAGTGGGATATACTTAAGGGAAAAATTGAGTTTCAGATCTGTGAACTTTTAAAAAAAAAATGTGTTCAGTGTAAGATTTTCTAAGAACAGGTAATGTGAAATTGAAAGTTTTGCACATCATTTCTGGTTTTTGCAATGCCATTATTATCAGTAGGTTATTTGTTTCCTTTGAATTGAACATCATCAGACAGCTAAATGACATGACATTAGTTCATAAGCTGCTGTGGGCGTTCCATTGACTGTGAGACTAATGCGTTTGTCTATCTAAAAGTTATGGAAGTTTTATTTATCTCGCATACTGTCAAGAGTGATGCTTTAATACTTTCACTGGGATTTGATGATGTCTTTTTTTGCAGTAATTTATTTCATGCCTGTTGTTGTACAGATGTTGTACCAGCATGATTTTATTTCTTTACATTTTATCAGCTACTCATTAACCCTTAAAGTGCTACTCATGGACTATGCTTTATTGAATGTACATTTTTCTACTTATTCAACAGTAAACCAACATTAAGTGACATTTTAATCTTTACAGAGTAGAAATTGATGAACAGCAGAAGGTTTCAATTGGACATACTCAGGCTATTTGCATGCCATTGCTAACTGTCAGTATCTGCTGTAATTTATTAGAAGTGTCAGTATTTGAGGCTTATTTCTTCTTTATGAGTGTTTAAATGGTTGATATTTTTATGAAGCATTTTGAGACAGCATATTTATGCAAGGCTGCCTTACCAAAATGCAAATGTTTGAATATTCATTGCTGTAGATTAACTCCCTGACATTGATGAAATTGGTTGTAGTTCCCTTTACTCACCCCACATGTTTTGTGTACTAACTTCATGGGCTGGATTTTACAGTTGCAAATCAGGTGCGCTGACAGCCCCCAACATCATCACGCCAGTCTTTGATATAATGGAAGGGGAGCGAGTGCTGAAATAGGAAATCTGCTCGCCATTTAACAAAAATAAATGAGCTTAACAAAGACCCAGTTGACTGTGAATTTACATGGCTGACTCCATTTTCGTTAGGCGTATGGGAAAAACGTTGGGAGTGACTTACGCCATATGAGGAGATGGCGGATGAAAATTGGGACCATGGCTGTCTGTAGCAGCAGAGTCTGCTGGTTAAGGTGGCTGCATTTGGATCTTATTGGACTTCATTTAAACAATTTTTTTAAAGGATGCCATAACAAATAAGGAGAGGATGAGATGGAAGAGGGCCTAGAGGGATATCCTGGAGGATGAAGACTCCAGCAAAGGATCTGGAAATCTTTGTCCACCATGGGGATTGTGCATTCTGGAGGAGGTTCCTCCAGTGAGGAAGAAATGAGGAGAAAGAGATAGAGGAGGGCAGCTATCTAGAAACAGGTGCACCCTGTGGTCCAGGTACGTGAGGGACTTGTTGCCATGTCAGGGCTTGCACAAGACAGACAACAACAGCAGCCAGTCCATGGGAGGAGAAGACACCATCCTGTACACAGAGCCTACATGTGAAGAATAAATTACCTTCATCTGTCACAGCACCAGTGTCTTTTCCAGAGAGACAGTAACATCACTTTGTGAAATATTGGCTGGCAATTACATTGGTGATCATCCTATGCATGTAGCTCTCATCATGACTGTGGCCTTGAACGTTTATGCATTGGGGTCAATTCAGAAATCAGCCAGAGATCTTTGCAGCATATCAAAAGCTTCAGTTCATTGTTGCGTAACAGTTCTGATACTTACAATGTTTAGCCAGGAGAAATCAAGAGGTAAAAGAAAGGGAGGAACTTAAAACAATCAGAATCACAGGAAAAAGGTACTGAGAAAACTATTAGAACTAAAGGTTGGCAAGACCTTTGGATCTGATGGCTTTCATCCGATAGTCTTCAAAGAAGTGGCTGTAGGGAGAGTAGATGCATTGGTTGTGAACTTCCAAAATACCCTAGATTCTGGAAAGGTCCAAGAGACTGGAAAATCACAAATGTAGTACCTCTATTCCAGAAAGGAGAGGCACAGAAAGCAGAAAACGATAGCCCAGTTAACCTAATGTTTGTCAGAGGGAAAAAGCGAGAATCCATTCTCAAGGAAGTAATAGCAGGACATTTAGAATATCCTAAAACAATTAGGTGAAGTCAACATGGTTTAGTGAAAGAGAAATTGTGTTCAGCTAATTTATTAGAATTCCTTGAGAAAGTAGCAAGTGGTAAACAAAGGAGATAAAAAGCAAATTACTGTGGATGCTGGAATCTGAACCAAAAACAGAAAATGTTCGAAAATCTCAGCAGGTCTGACAGTCTGTCCAGAGAGAACAGAGATGGAGTTTGGAGGAATGAGAAGTGATCTTATGAAACATATATGATTCTGAGGGTGGATGCACAGTGTGGATTCTGAATGGGTGTTTCACCTTGTGCAGGAGTCTAGAACTAGGGGACCCGGTTTAAAAATTAGGGGTCTCCCATTTAAGACAAATGAAAAGAATTGTTTTCTCTCAAAGGGCTATGGAATTCTCTTCCCCAGAGAGCAGTGGAGGCTGGGTCATTGAATATATTCAAAGTTAAGTGAAATACATTTTTGAACAACAAAGGAATCAAGGGTTATAGGAAGAAAGTGGAGTTGAGGTTGCAATCAGATATGCCATAATTTTATCAAATGGCAGAGCAGTCTTGAGAGACTGAATGGCCTACTCCTGCTCCTAAATTTTGTGTTCTTATAAGCGAGCAACTGACTTTGTCTCATTCACTACAGGTAACACATTTGTATGTTTGTCAGGTGGAGAGAGTCAGAGGCTTCACATGTATAGCTAGATTCCCCAAAGTTCAAGGTGTGATAGACTGCATGCATGTGGCCATCAAAGCTTCATTGGAATAGCCGGGGGTATTTGTCCACCAAAAAGGTTTTCGTTCCATCAATATGCAACTTGTGTGTGACCATTATAAAAGGATCCCCACTAAAGAGATGGCTCATGACCTTGGTGAGAAATTCATGGACACAGGTTGAAATGTGGTACAATGAGAGTCACGACCAACCAGAGTCATCATTGAGCATCCCAGACGATGAGTCTCCGGATGATTCTGAGGACAAGGAGGAGCAACCATGCCAGCCAGCAGTGGAACAACAAGCTTTGGATGGCAGAGAGATATGGGAGTCTCTTATAATGTGATGTTTTACCTAGGAATGTGGAATTTGTCGAATGATATCCTCTTTTCCTCACTCCCCTCTTTTTGTATCTCTTAGTCATCAACACCAGGGCTGGCTGTGCATGTGTCAATGGTGAGGCACGATATGAGGTATGAGGTCATTCAGAGGGACCCACATGAATAAAAACTCCCTGAGTTAGCATTCTGTCAAAACAAATCCAAATTGGGACCTCACACATGTGAAACACAAATCAAACCAGAACAGCAAGTAATCACAACACCATAATTTAATACAGAATCTAAGCAGCCTATCTTCGAACAAGGTATCCTATACAATCATGTTTGTGAAACTATGTGTGATTAATGTGTTTTTAATTCTCTCAAGGCAGCTATGGCATTGTGTTCCCCTTTTGCTGCCAGCTGTGCTGGAGACAGGCTGCTGACCCTGATGCCTCTTTACTTTGGATTACTTTAGCAGGTGTTCTGAGGCTGTGAGGGCCCTGGTGTGGTGGGGATCTCCTGCACTGTGGCAGGAGTCTCATCTGTGGCTGCAGCACTCTGAAGCATTGGTGTCAGTGGCTGAGTGGCAGAGGAGAGGCAGTCCTCATCAGGAGCAACATGCATACTACCTCCCGATGAGTGGCAGCAGCAGTTCTTCTGAGGTTCATTTGGCCTTCCCTGCTTTCATGTAAGGAACTAGGACCTGGCTGTGACTCCAGGCACCTTGTACTCCTCTTACCCTAGCTCTGGGCATTTGAGCTCAGAGACAAGGTGATAGAGTGCCTGTCAGCAAAATACCCAGTATCCTAACAGTGAGCTGCTTGGTCTGGCCCTGTATGACAGTCACCTGTCTATCAGTGGGCATTTGCAGGAGAGAATGGTCATAGTGCTCATGGCAAGGATGGACTCTTCCAGTGTTCATGGCAGGGAATGCAAACCCCCTGAAAGCTCTGCCACATCTCCATGTACCTCACACTGTGTGTCCAGTACCTGCTGCCTGATGACTCCAGAGGCTTGTCATCAGCTTACACATCAGTTTGTGTAACCCTTTCATCCATCTTGTACATACCCACTGAGGTGAGTTTATTTGTGCTGATGCTAGGTGCTGTATGAGGATATGACAGCGCACTCTGAGGCTCCTTCCTCCTCCTCCTCAGAAGTTAATGTGTGGCCCTCAGGGCTGGTGCCTATTGCTGAGGTACCACCTATGAAGGCTACGAACAAGGATTATAAAGGGCACCATCGTCATTTGAACTGGCTCCAGAGATCAACACTTCCTACACACACACTCACCATGGAAAATGCTAATCAGTGTGTTACTCTCTGCCCCATCAAAATTGAGACACGCATTCCTCCCCAAATGCCTCAAGTCACCTACGTCAGTCTCAACAATGCTTCCTCTCTGCACCCTTCCATAATTTCCCTCTACTCTATTTCAACACAACCCCCCTGCTCCCCTTCAGCACAATCTTTCCAGGAGAGAACTATGGGTCCTGGGAATCTCACCACCCTGGAGCCATCCAGTCTTTCCATGGCCAATGGTCCTGCACCATTGGTTGGCTGACATCCCCAAAATCTCTTCCTTCAGAGAAGTCTGAATGGCTGGGTTTCGTGCTCCTACTCTGGTCTGTGACCTCTTAAAGGCATTATGTGCCCTCTTCTTCTGCAAAGAAGAAGGAACATTGTCATTAGTTTTGGACTTCAGACTCCCCTGAGAATGGTGCAGTGCCATGCAGTGTGGCATGTCTGGGTCATTCTGCCTTCTGCACATGGCACAGACACTAGGCTATTCCACATTTAGCATCCATCATATAGTTACATCTGAAAAAAACATACACTTTCCTTTGATAACTATAAAAGGTCACTCAGTCTCTTTCGGCACTTTAGCCAGGTCCTTTTCATGACCCCACGACTGCTGACCCTCTCTGCAGTCTCCATCCAGGTTTCTTTAGTCTGGCAAGGGATCTCACTGTCCTTTGGCATGATCTCCTGATGATCACTCTTAGCCTGGAGAAGACTCACAAGGGGTCATTGTTGAACCATAGTTTTCTGTGGTCTAGGCCTATTTTGTTTGTTAACTGCAATATGTAGTGAGGATTCAAAGCTGATACTGCTGAAGATGGTCAGGTTGTCTTCCTCTGCAGTGTGACAAACAGAGCTAAAGGGTTTTATATGACTCTCAGTAACACATTTTATTCAGAAGGCGAATGAGACTGGTGTAATGTCCTCTTGACAAGGGTCCTGAATTGATGCTGCTGACACATTGGTCACTAGAATGGAAAACATGCTCTCACCTACTGCTGCTCCTCTGCTTCAATGCCTGCTATAAATGCTGCCTTCTCTTGGGCTTCTTTCAAAAAACATCGATTTCTCATGCAGTTGCTGCCAACCTGATGCCAGCGTGCTTTTAAATGGGTGACCACGACTGACTTCCAATTCACGGCCTAATCCTTCTCCTGTGGAGCCTCCTTCCCAACGTTAGTTGACTGCTTTCCTGCCAGTGGGCCACAAATTGGCTATCTGATGCTTGATTCATCATGCTGAAATGGTGAGGATGGACAGATCCCTCACTTTGGATTCCACCTCTGTCACTGACAAGGTCAGCATTTATTGTCCATCCCCAATTGCTCACGAGAAGGCGGTGACAGTGCCTTCTTGAACCACTGCAGTCCATATGGTGTAGCTATGCAGTGCTGTTAGGGAGTGGTTCCAGGATTTTGACCCAGTGACGGTGGAGGAATCCTGTTTGGTGCTGAGCTCTCTACAAGGGGATCTGGAACCTGTGTGAACACGGTAGGCAACCCATGAAGTGTAAGCTAGAGTATGTAATACAGTGCAAACCATGTACAGAAAGTGGAATAAAGGGAATAAGAGATGGGATTAAGAGAGAGATAAAATAAAGTCAAAGCAAAAGTTAAATATTTTAAAAAGTCTTAAAAAAGTTACCAACAGTAATTAAACTCTAAGGGAATGAGACTCCATGCATCTAAAAATTATCAGAGCGAAAGAGGTTGTTTGGCAGCAATTAAGACTTATCACATCATTCAAAATAAACTTGCACGAGAATGGGCAGGCTGTGACTTTTTGTTGAATTCAGTGGGTATCTCGTGGGTAAATAAAGCAACTTCATGCATTCCATGCATTTCATTAGAGAGCATCTGTGTGAGACACTGGTGTAGAGAAGTTTGAGGAGTAGGGCAACTTGGACAACAATTTCCTGATTTCCACATCTAACTATGCATGTCTGGTTGATGGATGTTGCTGTCCGATTTAGCCTTTAAGGGTGAGCATTGATAGTCTCATTGTTATGCAAAATGTGTGCCCGTGTAAATCCAGATGGTGTTCCACTGCATTTCTATTTATTTGTTCAACAAATTTGTTAAAATTAATCTTCTCATCTCAGGATTTCAATATTAAATTATGAATTTTGTCACTTACCTCACAGGTACTTTGACAAATACACTAATGTTGAATGAATTCATGTGTGGTGATTCCATCAAACTCCTTGTATAGGGCCATCAACTGCAATCTGAGCTTTATTTTTAACTACAACAATAACTTGCTTTTATGTAAGCACCTACAAAACATCCCCAGGCACTTCACAGAAGCATAATCAGTCAGAAATAAAGACTGGATTTGAACCTGAATCTCCAGATGGACGTGCCTGGTGTGTAAGGGAATCTCTGATTGTGAATTTTTTAATAATTCGTTTGTGGGACATGGGTGTCGCTGGCTGGCCACCATTTATTGCCCATCCCTAGTTGCTTGACGGCAGTTGAGAGTCAACCACATTGCTGTGGCTCTGGAGTCACATGTAAGCCAGACCAGGTAAGGATGACAGATTTCCTTCCCTAAAGGACATTAGTGAACCAGATGGGTTTTTCTGATCATCGACAATGGTTCCATGGTCATCAGTAGATTCTGAATTCCAGATTTTTTTTATTGAATTCAAATTCCACCATCTGCTGTGGCGGGATTCAAACCCGGGTGCCCAGAACATTAGTTGAGTTTCTGGATTAATAGGCTAGCGATAATACCAATAGGCCATTGTCTCCCCTTTTCTTGATCTTCTCCCTAATATCCTATGGCAATCAGTATGCCAAGTGAATGAGTGTGCAATGGCCTTGCCTTAGCAGAATTTGGGCCCTTCATATGCTTCAAGCTTGACTAGAAATCTAGACCTCTGAATAATTTTGCCATCATCTGCAGGAAATTGTCTCCATTGTATTGTAAAATCTTTGGCTGATGGTGCTGACATCTCAGCCGATGCCAACCAGTGGTGCTCACAGCATCCTTGCTCCCAAGGGGTAAATCCACAGTTGTTAGGCAAACATCCAAATGATTAAAATTTGAATCCTGGATCCGATGCTGGTTGTTCGGACAAGATCGTTGGTGGACATTTCAGACAGGCTGCTCTCTGTATCAGTACCGAGGAGAAATACAGATACGTATGCTGCTGACAATTACAATGATGGAGTTGTTGAATATCAGGGAAGAATTGGAAACAAAATCAATGAGGGAAATTCCCAGCCCATTTTTGTAGTGCAGCGGGCTGAAAGACTCAAGCGGAGGCCGTTTTGCGGGCTTTGCGCTGGTCGCCATGGCCTCCACGTTTCTTCGGGTGCCGGATTTCTGGCGCCATCAGTTCCCTGCCAGGAGTGGTTCACTCCAGTGGGGTTTACAACAGCTCCCCATTAACAGGGAGCTGGTGGCCTGATCCCACTGGAGTGAAGGGGGAGCCATGGAGGCTCTCCAGGAGGTAGGGGGTCAGGGAGGATACCCCCGGGCATTGCCATCTTGGCAGTGCCAGCCTGGGCCCCCTCGCACTGCCCAAGCGGCAAAGTGCCAATGCCCAGGGGGCACCTTGGCACTGCACACTGGGCATGGGCAGTGCCAAGGGGACATGGCATAATGGGCGGAGACCGGTGGGGTTGGGGTTGGAGGTGAAGGGGCCCACTGCCCCTCTGCCATTCTATACTCAAGATTGCGGGCAGAGGGAAGGAGTCCAGCGATCTGGGCTGGGCATCAGAGTGGGGGGCGGGGGGAGGGACTGACCTGCCAGGGGGGGTCAGGACTGTGGAGGGGGGTAGTGGGGGGATTGGGAGATTGGGACTGCCAGGGAGGTATCTGGAGATCGGGGCTGGGGAGGTGGGGATTGAGGCCGGTGGGGAGGGGGGAGGGGGGGGGGGGTCAGTCAAGGCTGGCCCGGACATGTTCGCATGGTTAGCGATCGGGCCATGGAGGGGCCGTGAGGACTTGCCAGCGATTGGGAGGCCGGCAGTGCGGGGATACTGCACATATGCCGATCTCAGCGCTGACGGATCGGCGCATGCACAGTGGCCCGCTCAGCGCTATGCTGCCAGCTTCTCCAGCGGGAATAGGCCCCACCCACTGATTTTTGGAGTGAATTTCACCGAGACTGTGGGCGATTCATTTTGAAACTCCTGCTAAACAAACCAGCAGGATTTGCTTCAGTTTTAACGTGAATTTGACACTTAGAATTGTTTTGGGAGAATCGCCCCCAATATATTGTTTTCAAGAAAATAACTTCTCCACATCCAGCTTACAACAGCTGCATTAGTTTTTTATCACGTAGGAAAATACAACTTTGGAGACGGAATAGGCCATTCGGTCCTTCAAGCTGCTCCGCCATTCGATAAGATTGTGGCTGATAAGGTTGTTGTCTCAACTCCACTTTTCCTATTTACCCCCCGACTCCCTTATCTATCAAAAATCTGTCTAACTTAGCGTTGAATAAATTTAATGACTCTGCTTTCTGGGATACAGAATTCCACAGATTTTCTATCCTTTGCTGAGAGAAAACATTTCTTCTCATCTCTGTCTAAAAAGGGAGACCTCATATTCTTAAACTGTATTCCCTAGTTCTAATCTCCCCGATAAGAGGAAGCATGAAAACATCCTCCTAGTATCCATCCTATCAAATCCCTTGAAAATACATTTTTTAAAATAAGTTCGCCTCTCATTCTTCTAATCTCCAGTGGCTATAGGTCCAACTTGTTCATCACAGGATAAGCATCCCAGGAACGAGTCAACTGAACTTTCTCTGAGCTGCTTAAAATAAAAGACAAAAGCTGTGCACAGTAATCCAAATATGCTCTCCCCAAGGCTCTGGACACCTGCAATAAAACTTCCCTATTTTTAAATTCCATTCTCTTTGCAATAAATGCCAACATTCCATTTACCTTCCTAATTATTTGCTGTATCTGCGTACTAATGTTTTGTGATTCATGCACCAGGATGTCTAGATCCCTCTGTACTCACTGGGTTCTGCAATCTCCTTCCAGTTAACTATATATTGCCGTTCTACTCTCCTGCCAAAGTGGACAAGTTCACATCTTCCCACATTACATTCCATCTGTCAATTTTTAGCTCAGTAACTGAAGCTATCCATATCCCTTTGCAGACTCTCTATTCCATCTTGACAACTTACCTACCTTGAATCTATCTAGCTCAGCCTTAAAATATTCAAAGATTCTGCTTCCACTACATTTTGAGGAAGAGAGTTCCAGAGATTCATGAAACTCTGAGAGAAAAAAAATTACCTCATCTCTGTCTTCAATGAGCAACGCCTTATTTTTAAACAGTGACCGCTAGTTCTTTAGATAGATTCTTGATTAACAAGGGGGTGAAAGGTACAGAATGTGGGTTTGAAGTTGTAATTAGATTAACCATGATCTTATTGAATGGTAGTGCAGGCTTCAGGGGCCGAGTGGCCTACTTCTGCTCCTAATTTGTATGTTTATATGTAGTATCTGAAAACTGAAATTATCCAAAATCCAAAACACAATCATCCCTGTGAGTTTTGGATAAAGAATACTCTACCTGCAGTGGAATTCCTCAGGGATCAGTGCTTTCAATGACATCCTCTCCACATTCACCCTTTCAATACCCCTCAGGATCTTAAAGCTTCTGATCAACTCCACTAGAGTTCTAAACTCTAGTGGATGCAAACCTAATCTCTCCAATGTTTCCTCATAAGACAGCCTGCTTATTCCTGGTAAACCTCTGAACTGCTAATGCATTTACATCCTTCCTTAATACTGTGCACAATACTCCAGATGTGGTCCTACCAATGCTCTGTACAACTGAAACATAATCTCCTTACTTTTGTAATCATTTCCCATAAAATAAAGGATAACATTCTATTAGCTTTCCTAATTACTTGCTGTACCTGTATACTAGCCATTATGATTCACTAGGACACCCAGATCTCTCTGCATCTCAGAACTCTGCAATCTTTCATCAGTTTGATAATAAGCTTCTTTTTTTATTTCTCCTGCCAAAATTTCACATTTCCCTACATTATACTCCTTTTGCCAGATTTTTGCCCACTCACTTAACACATCCATGTCCCTTTGTAGCCTCCTTGCGTCCTCTTCACAATTTACTTTCCTACCTATCTTTGTGTTGTCATCAAATTTAGCAACCTAACCTTCAGTCCCTTCATCCAAGTAATTTATATAAATAGCAAAAAGTTGAGGCCCCAACACTAATCCATGTGGCACATCCCTTGTCACATCCTTACATTACAAACTTACATTACAATAGCCTAGGCCCAAGTTAGATGTCATCTAGAGTAAATTAAATTGCAAGAAAAGTAAACTGTATCACGGAATAATAAAGTTTAAAGTTTATTTATTATTGTCACAAGTAGGTTTACATTAACACTGCAATTAAGTTACTGTGAAAATCCCTTAGTCGCCACACTCTGCCACCTCTTCGGGAGAATTTACCAAGGCCAATGCACCTAACCAGAACATCTTTTGGGCTGTGGGAGGAAACTCGAGCACCTGGTGGAAACCCATATAGACACGGGGAGAACATGCAGACTCCGCAGAGACAATGAACCAAGCCAGGAATCGAACCTGGATTCCTGGCACTGTGAGGCAGCAGTGCTAACCACTGTGTCACCCTATGTACAGGGTACCTGAAAAAGTTCCTTTGTGACCACAAAAATCACAAGGTAAACATTGCAGACAAATAACTAGATTTCCTGCGCTAAAGGTTGATGAGATTTTTAAAAAGTGTGGTTTTTGGATGTGTTCAGTTTTTCAATATACAGATATATCAGATACCAGCTGCACTTACAGCTTGAGAATCTGAAAAAGATGCATTTATCCCTACTCTTTGCTTCCTGTTAGCTAACTAATCCTCTATCCATGCAAATATGCTGTCCCTATGTCTTGTGTGGTAATGGATTATCACTATAATGTAATTGACCAATTGGAACAGTTATTTAATTTAAGTTTAAGGCTGTATTGCTGAAGTTGTGTAGTACATGGTCAGATTGCATTATAATAGTGTTCAGTACTGGCCATTGAAGCACAATAGAAACGCTGGCCGTGATCTTCATAGAATCCCTACAGTACGGAAGGAGTCCATTCGGCCCATCAAGTCTGTACCGACCACAATCCCACCCAGGCCCTATTCCCGTAACCAACATATTTACCCTGCTAATCCCCCTGACACTAGGGTCAACTTATCATGGCCAATCAACCTAACCCACACATCTTTGGACTGTTCTTTCTGCTTCTCATGCTGGCGAGATCTTCTGGTTTGGTTGATGGTGCACCCCCACCGCGTGTGATGGAATCAAAGAGAATCAATTGACAGCGGTGGGGCCAGAAGATCCCCTGCCGTCCAATGGCGTGCCGTCTCCTGTCACTGAGAAAATGGCTGTGGGAGGCCAGAGTATCCCGGCATTCAAGTTATCGATATGGCACAGGAAAGGATTATGGGGCTGACTGGCGTGGAAAGATTGAATTCTGAAGAAAAATTAGGATCTTGAACTTATTGATCCTGAGGGGGAGACACCTGAGTTTAGGCTTAAAGTCTATTCCTATGCATCATTCTGTGCAGAATTATAACTGTAGATGACATTGATATAAACTGGTATAAATAATAATGTTAGTATGCATTTTTTCATACATGGGTGGAATTTTAGAAGAAAAATTCTAAGTGTCCAGCTGGTGTGAAAATGGGAGAGTTGCAGATCCATTTTTTGGGTGGGTTTTTAACACCCAATCTTGTGCACATAGTGCATGACTGTTTCTAGCTATGACATGCAGTGGGCGGGGCTTAATTCACCAGCCAGCAGCAGAGGGAGTTATTGCGCATGTGCAGACTTCCCTGTCTGCACATGCGCAATTCCAACAGCAGAGCCTGACAGAGAGACAGAGCTGTCAGGCCTCCACTGCTGCAGCCAGCCTGAACCAATGCCCCCCACCTGCAATCACAGGGCCCGCAGCTGGTCACAAGCCCCACACCACCCAAAAATGTACCCCTGCCGCCGCCCAGACTGATCTCACCCTTATCCCCCTCCCCCCAATGATCACAGGCAATGCGGCAGCGAGCTCCCACCCCCCCAAACCGATCACAACTGCAGGGTGTGCAGCGCAGCTCTCCCTCCCCCCACCAACTGTGATGCAGAGTGGCAGCAAGGCCCCCATCTCTTCCCCCACCGATCTGATGCAGAGTGCACATCGGGACCCCTCCCTCCCCAATCGGGCCCCAGGGGTCTGGTGGGCATTGCCAAGGTGCCAGGCTGGCGTTGCCCAAAGGGTACTCCTCCTTGCCCTTGGCCTACCTAGGGGGCCTCAATCACCTCCGGTTCTACTGGCGAGGCCAACACGACTGATACCCGTTCATGAGGAGCAGGTTTTTTCATTGCTGGAGAGAACCTCTCCTGGCGAGGCCATAAAGGCAAGCGAGCCCGGACGATAGAGCACCAGGCTCGCTAATGCCATGCAAATGAGGATGATAATATATTTAAATTTATTCAGCCTCACCAGAAATGGACGCGAGGCTGACCTTGCAGGAAATCCAGTTCCGATAAGATCGTGAGAGCTCAGAAATTGGGCGCGGTCTTGATTTCTCTGCTCTCGTGCAATTTTACCGGCTCAATAGGTGGAGTGAACTGGTAAAATCCCACCCATTGTGATTAATAATTGAATGATCTTTCACATAGCAGTATAGAGGTAATTGTCTGTTCGACACTATGGAAGGATAAGCTGAATGTCCTCCCCAATTTGTACTTATTTTTGTTATCTTTGAGGCTATTTGCAAGACATCAGTGTGACCTGCTTACCCTTTCAGTAGATATCACTGTCTTGATTCAGCATCTGGGCATGACAATGAGGTTTGCCACCTTGGTGCTCTAAGGTAGCCTGATGATGTATGGGATTAATTTAAAACTTCTCATCCTTGGGAATTATCTACTAATATCCTGGATTGAACCCGCAGACTATGATTTTAATTTGGTGTTTTGAGCTGGTAAGAAACACCTGTGAGAAAGTGACTTGATCCTTTTTTAAATATAAAAATTATATTCTAATGATGGGTTGTTTGAGAGATCAATGTGCCCAAGACATCAGAAGAACTTCTCGGATTTTCTTCTCATAGCGTTATGGAATCTTTTATGCCCACCTGAGAGGGAAAATGGACCTCAGATTAATGTTTCATCTGAAAGACAGTACATCCAGTAGTGCAGCATATCCTCAGCTTTTCAGTGAAATGTCAGCCTAGACTTGTGCTCAACCCATGTATTGAATATTGAATATATAGTGTATTGAACAATATAGTGTATTGAATCCATGACCTTTGGATTTAGGATGCTCATTGTATGTTTCAGCTCTAATCTGTAACAAAGACTACATGCCTACTTTGTTGTTCGAAGAAGAGTTAGGATTAGAGACATTTAATATTTTTCATGGAGGAAATCAGGGTTAAATAATTCCCCAACTCATTGCATTGCCAAAGCTGTAGCATTCAGATATTGTCTCACCTGGAATAGAAATATGGCATGTTGACCCTGACTACCACAATGTCACTTATTAATGTTACAAGTCCAGAAAGGAATGGATGTGTGGCCATTTTCTCCTGTTTGCTACCAACAGTCGACATCTGTGTTATGTTCCTGGCTGGGTGCTGCCAAAGGATATCTCTATGTCATTGAGATTGTACATGGCCTCTGAAACTACAGATTTTAGAAGCAGAGGTACTCAATGACGATTGCATTTAAATGTCCCTGAGATGCTTTAGGACTTTGATATTTGTACACTGTTCTAGCTCGAGGCTTTCGACATAAACTTGATTACTCTGTTGGCTGTCCTGTTAACTTCATTCTCGCAGAGCTGATCTCCAGATCAAATTTCCCAGCCTAGCATGCAGCCAGAGTGGAAACAAAATCATCTGTATGGTTTACCACTGAGAAATGAATATTCTGGACTTTTTGGCATGTAACACCAGCTGAGATTTAATCTTCTTCTTCTATTCAGAAAAAAGCAAAACCAATGACATTCTTTAAACAAATGCATCAAACAGTGAGTATCTAGTGGCAGAGGTCAGATTTATCATTCTTTATAGATAAAACTGCATGTGGTGGTCTTTGTGGAGTCAAACTTTTATTTGAACCGAATGCATTGCAATATACATATAGAAAACCATATTACATCGCAGTTGTTATAAATAAAAGATGAATTGGAAAGATATGAACATCATTCAGAAGTTGTTTGACATTTTGTTACGCATTTTTAAAACGAGGAAATATGTTTCCAAATAGGATATTAAAGTCACACCAGACTTACTTAAACTGTTACTGAAATGGTAACCTGTTTTGTAATTAAGCACTGGAATGCATAAAACATAGACAAGGTATTACTGAATAAATTGCCAATAAGCGTTAGCTGCTGAGTATTGTGATTTGGTAGTGCACTGACTTCATTATTATTATATCAGATTCAAGAATACTTGCTTCAGTTTTATGGAGGCATACAAAAATAACATACCATTACTAAAGTTTTATTCCAGATTTATTTAATTAATTGTATTTAAATGCCCTAACTGCAGTGGTGAGATTTTAAGTCATGTTCCCAGATCATTAGTTCAACCTCTGGATTACTAGCACAGTTAACCCGATGTTACTATACCCCTGAGAGAGTGGAAAAAATAGACATTAAATTGGAGAGAAATATACTAAAATCTTATTTTGTGAAGTGCAGTGGCAATTGCATAGTTTTGTTAATACTCAGCACTTAATGTATCCATTTTTGAGGAGGAAAGAGGCTGCAGAAGAAGACAGAGGTTGGCAACTAAGAAAAATAAAATCCCAGTGCAAAGCCCTAAATTGTCTGCGGGAGCTAACTCTCAATCTTGGGGTGGAGTCAATTGAAGAAGTGATGAACTGGTATCAGCAGGCTGGTACTTGTTCTTTCAATCTTCACCTCCTTCAAGGAATTTTGCTAATCAGTCAGGAATTCTGCAACTCGACTGGCACCACATCAGGGAGTATCTTCCTGACTGTAATTTATGCTTCTTCCCATTGTATTTCCCGAGGGCAGCTGAGGAGCATCAACTTGCAGAATCTGAGAGTCTGTTCACTGCATACCACAGCATCACTCACTCTACCTGCATTAAACATCGTCACAGGAATATCCAATCTGCAGAATGACAGCCAAGGGACAATTTGGCAGGGTGGGCTGCAAGGATGTGGGAACAACAGTAATCCATTCAGCCACTTGATCCTGTTCTACTATCTTAATCTCATCTGCCTATATTGGTTCTATGTTCCTTATTATACTTGACTCAGAAAAATCTATCAGCCTCAAAATTGAAAATTTTAATTGACTTAAAGTATAATAAAGAATATGGTATCCTGGGCTTTATTAAGAGGAACATAGAATACAAGAGTAGAGAGGTTATGTTGAATCTGTATAAGTTACTAGTTCGGCCTTAGCTGGAGTACTGCATTCTGTTCTGGGTGCCACACCTCAGGGAGGATGTGAAGGCATTAGAGAGAATGCAGAAGATGTTCACAAGATTGATTTCAGGGTTGAAGATTTTCAGCTATAAAGATAGATTGGAGAATGTGGACTGTTTTCCTTAGCGAAAAGAAGGCTGAAAGGAGATTTGATAGAGGTATTCAAAGTATTGAAGGGTCTGGACAGAGTAGATCGAGAACAAGAGGGCACAGATTTAAAGTAATTGGCACAAGAAGCAAAGGTGGTATGAGGAGAAATGTTTTACACAGTGAGTGGTTAGGGTTTGGAATGCTTTGCCTGAGAATGTGGTGGTGGCAGGTTCAATTGAACCACTCAAAAGGAAATTAGACTGTTATTTGAAAAGGAAGAATTTGCAGAGTTATAGGGACAAGAGGGTGAGTGGTATTAGGCGAGTTGCGCATTTAGAGATCTGATGCAGACCAAGATGGACCAAGTGGCCTCATGTGCTGTAGTGATTCTGTGATTCTTATCATCGTAAGAAGTCTCACAACACCAGGTTAAAGTCCAACAGGTTTATTTGGTAGCAAAATCCACTAGCTTTCAGAGCGCTGCTCCTTCGTCAGGTAAGTGGGAGTTCTGTTCACAAACACGGCATATAAAGACACAAACTCAATTTACAAAATAATGGTTGGAATGCGAGTCTTTACATGTAATCAAGTCTTAAAGGTACAGACAATGTGAGTGGAGAGAGCGTTAAGCACAGGTTAAAGAGATGTGTATTGTCCCCAGACAGGACAGTTAGTGAGATTTTGCAAGCCCAGGCAAATCGTGGGAGTTACAGATAATGTGACATGAACCCAAGATCCCGGTTGAGGCCGTCCTCATGTGTGCAGAACTTGGCTATCAGTCTCTGCTCAACGACTGTGTTGTCGTGTGTCGTGAAGGCCGCCTTGGAGAACGTTTACCCGAAGATCAGAGGCCGAATGCCCGTGACCGCTGAAGTGTTCACCAACAGGAAGAGAACACTCTTGCCTGGTGATTGTCGAGCGGTGTTCATTCATCCGTTGTCGTAGCGTCTGCATGGTCTCCCCAATGTACCATGCTTCGGGACATCCTTTCCTGCAGCGTATCAGGTAGACAACGTTGGCCGAGTTGCAAGAGTATGTACCATGTACCTGGTGGATGGTATTCTGACGTGAGATGATGGCATCCGTGTCGATGATCCGGCACGTCTTGCAGAGGTTGCTGTGGCAGGGTTGTGTGGTGTCGTGGTCACTGTTCTCCTGAAGGCTGGGTAGTTTGCTGCGGACAATGGTCTGTTTGAGGTTGTGCGGTTGTTTGAAGGCAAGAAGTGGGGGTGTGGGGATGGCCTTGGCGAGATGTTCGTCTTCATCAATGACGTGTTGAAGGCTCCGGAGAAGATGTCGTAGCTTCTCTGCTCCGGGAAGTACTGGACGACGAAGGGTACTCTGTCCGCCGTGTCCCGTGTTTGTCTTCTGAGGAGGGCGGTGCGGTTTTTCGCTGTGGCGGGTCGGAACTGTCGATCGATGAGTCGAGCGCCATATCCTGTTCTTATGAGGGCATCTTTATGATGGCACCCATCAGGACGGTCACCTCAGCACCTCACTGTACCGCAAACCCACGGATAACCTCATGATGCTCCACCTCTCCAGCTTCCACCCTAAACACGTTAAAAAAGCCATCCCCTACGGACAAGCCCTCCATATACACAGGATCTGCTCAGATGAGGAGGATCGCAACAGACACCTCCAGACGCTGAAAGATGCCCCCATTGGAACAGGATATGGCGCTCGACTCATCGATCGACAGTTCCGATGCGCCACAGCGAAAAACCGCACCGACCTCCTCAGAAGACAAACACGGGACACGGCGGACAGAGTACCCTTCGTCATCCAGTACTTCCCCGGAGCGGAGAAGCTACGACATCTTCTCCGGAGCCTTCAACATGTCATTGATGAAGACGAACATCTCGCCAAGGCCATCCCCACACCCCCACTTCTTGCCTTCAAACAACCGCACAACCTCAAACAGACCATTGTCCGCAGCAAACTACCCAGCCTTCAGGAGAACAGTGACCACGACACCACACAACCCTGCCGCAGCAACCCCTGATTCGCATTCCAACCATTATTTTGTAAATTGAGTTTGTGTTTTTGTATGCCCTGTTTGTGAACAGAACTCCCACTTACCTGACGAAGGAGCAGTTCTCCGAAAGTGGATTTTGCTACCAAATAAACCTGTTGGACTTTAACCTGGTGTTGTGAGACTTCTTACTGTGTTTACCCCAGTCCAACGCCGGCATTTCCACATCATTCTTATCATCAACAGTTTTGTTGATGAAAGTGTTCCAGATTTCCACTACCTTTGTGTGAAGTACCTATATGCATCCTGACATCACCTCAAAATGGTCTAGATCTAATTTTAGATTTTAAGGTAATGCCCCTGCTTCTGGACTTGCCCACCAAAGGAAATAGTTCCTCTCTACTTCTCCTATGAGTTCCTTTAAACACATCAATTAGATTACTCCTTAACCTTCTGCATTCTGAGGAATTCAAGCCTAGTTAAAGCAGTGGCCCCTGATAATTTAACCCTTTTATCTCAGGGTTTATCCTGGTGAATTGTTGCTGTAACTCCTCCATGACCAAACTGGTGAGATCCTTTTTTACATATTCAAACTGCTCTTTGATCATATTATCTGGCCTTGACTGCTAGTTTAACCGGTGTCCTGATTTAAATAAGTAATTGTGGCCTGGTTTTCTCACTACAGCTACGGGAACTGGAGACAGGCCAAAGGAAGCTAAAAATGGAAACATTTTTAAAATGCTACTCTGGGCCTAGAAGAAACTGGGGTGACTATCCAGGCTCCACAACCTTCAGAAGTCATCTCTGCAATTTACCTGAGTGCGGGGAACTTCCTTGGCCTGAAGTCTCCTGCCACCAATTGGCAACCACTATCGTACTGCTGCTTGTGGATGCTGCTTGTGGATGTGGAAGCAGTGAAATCTCCCAAGTCTCATGTTGCTGAGATCTGGGTTTGCTTCTCACCTTGGCTTCTTTCCACCCAATTTCAGTTCTACTTTAAAATTGGATGCATAAAAGTAGGTTGCTTTCTTAGCATCATCAATTCATTTAGTCCTTTGAGAATCTGTAAAAAACATTGCAATTATGACTGGCCATAATAGATGAGTCCACAATTTGTATCTATACAATGCTATTTAACTATTTCACAGCCTCTTTTTAACAGAGGTCTTAACAACAGTAGCACAATTTCTCACGCGTGGCATAATTCATGTTCTGGAGACTTTTTGGACTTTAATTGCCATTAGCCATTTCTATCTAGGTTCATCATGTTGGAAGAGTGTCCGGACATGAATTATCTGAAAGACTTCAGTGAGTGACCTCAATACAGCTCTGGCATACATGCTTCCATGTAGTTGGTGGAAAAAAAAGCTGAGAGAGTTACCAGCAGCAGGGCTATGACTGGGTAGCCACCAATGAGGAAATGGCCTTTCAAGGTGCCTTGCCATCCATGCTGCCCAACTCAAATCATGCAAAGGTGGAAAGCCAGCGGGACATGCAGCTATCATAGTGAAAGATAAAAATATAAGAACATAATGATGACGATTGTCCCTTAAGGACAAAACAATAACGTGAAATAGTAGCAGGGGTAGGCCATTCAGCCTTCGAGGCTGATCTGAATATGGCCTTAATGCCACTTTCCTGCATGTCCCTCATAACTCTTGACTCTCTTGTCAATCAAATATCTGTCCAATTTAGCATTGAATATATTCAATGATGTATTGTCTTCCAGAGTAACCTATTTACCTGACGGAAGGAAGTATCAAGACACCCCATTCGACAAAGCTTTTTAGACTATCCTTCAGCTAGTCATTTCACTCCTTCTTCTGCTAAAATAGGACTGACAATAAGCACTAGAATAATTAGCTGAAGTACTTCACTGTATAGTGTCATAAAGGAGAAGCACTGGATAAGAGAAACACTTATCCTACAAAAACACTCTCTCAAAGAAATATTGTGAATTTGAAGTTGAACTTTGTGCTGAGATTTCTTTTGTCTTCTAACCCTTTTCTTGAATATTGCTGGAAAGAGCGATATGTTATCAAAGCTTTTCATCTTGCACTCATTACGACAAAGGCAAGAATGCAAAATTTCAAACAATCACGACAATTTATACTATCGAATAAAAGGTACCGATCGACTCTTGATTGGCCGAGATGTTGCGATAGTGAAAGCAACGGGGAACTATAGGCTCCTCGTGCTTCCAAGTAGCACATTTCTGCTTCGCAATACAAATGGATGTACAGATGTATGAAATATGGTACTGAACCAAGATAGGTATGACAGTTCATTGGAGGAATGATTGTGCTTTTGAAGATAATTGGTTCTTCATTAAATGTCAAATTTGAGAACTTTATTACTGCTCCAGTGGGGCTGGAAACTCCTGAGGCACAAGCTCATTATTTCTGTCTTTTCCATCCCATCTTTGAACCTTCTCTTTCCTCCCCAGAGAGTACAATTGAGCACCAAAGGTTTACGACTGATTTTGTGCTCCTTTTAAATGATGTGTAGCAGCATCTCTTGAATTATTTGAGATAACAACATCTTTGACTCTGATAATTACCAGAATCAGGAATGCAGCATCATGTGACACTTACGCCCGCGCGACTTTAATGGCTAGGTGTCATTTAAATAAAGGTCTGAGTTTCTCTTGCTGTGACATGTCTGCAGATATGTCACCTACTTGCAGCATCCAATTCACCAGCCACTATTTATAGGTTCAGTCCATGCCTGCAAGAACAACTGAGAGCAATGAGTGAGGGAGCATCGAGGAGAGGTTAAAAATTGTATATATCGCTATAAAAAACAGGACAGTAGACCTCAGGTTTTCAGATGTTTCTCTGGAGGTATTTCAGAGTTCAGGAAGGATGCGCTGTTCCCTCAAAGTGGGAAGCAGAAATCTGCTGCCACAACCAATGGGTGACTGATGGTAACTCCATGGGCAGAATTTTACAGTCCTCACTCAGAGGTTTGCAAGTGGAGTGTTTATCATTGCAAACCTTCTTTTTCTTTTTCAAGTTATTTTATGTTTCCTTCTCTTTCATTTCTAGGTTTTCTAATCTACTCGTTAACTGCGGAAAGTGTCTTTTGGACTTTTTTGCACATGCTGCTTTGTGCTGTTTTTGCATTGGCCTTAAAAAATGCTAGATCTGTTTGCTCCTGCACTATGTGGAGATGCCGGCGTTGGACTGGGGTGAGCAGTAAGAGTTTTAACAACACCAGGTTAAAGTCCAACATGTTTATTTGGTAGCAAATACCATTCCTGCACTACTCACCAACTGCAATATTCCTTCAAAATCTAAGTAAGGGAACAGTAGCACAGTAATCAAGCTACTGGAGTAGTAATGCAGAGTTCTGGACTAATGATCAGAGAGCAGAACTCAAATCCTACCACGGGAATTTAAAATCTGTTAATTTATAAATCTAGAATAAAAAGCTAATACCAGTAATGGTGATCACTTAACTACCTGACTGTCATAAAAAACAACCTAGTTCACTTATTCTCTTGAGAGAAAAAAAATCTGCTGCCATTACCTGGCCTGCTCTACTTGTCCTTCCAGACTCACAACAATGCGGCTGGCTCTTAACTGCCCTCTGAAATGGCCTAGCAAGCCACTTAGTTAATCACAATTAAGGATAAGCAATAAATAAATAAGAAACAAGTGTATTCAGCAGTTTAAACTGGGGCCACAATCAGGAATGTTGAGTTGCTTATCTGGAACCAGCAGTGTAACTGCTTTCCTGTGATCAACATAGAAGTAATTTACGAGGACATTCACTGATTTTCCCTCCTTTTATAAAACAAAACTATCAAGTTTTGATGCAGCACCTCCTCGAGTGAGCACCCCTAAAATGTGAAAGTCAGCGCAGGGAACTGGATAGGAAAAAACACATCCATCTCATTCTGGATCCAAGAATAGGTTCTGCAATGTACAGCAATTCTGCACTACCAGGAATGTTGCTCCTTCATAAAATAAAACACATACTGTATATAGTAAAGAGAGACAATTGTCTGGTAGTGAGTTTATGGCAGTACATAATTCAATCCTTCTGTAAATCCTTTATTTCCACAGTTTATGTCAGCAAACTGCTCAATTGAATTATTACATTGTATTATCCTACATTTTGTTACTTCTGTTATCCCATATTTCGTCCATCATCTGGCAATGCACATAACAACTTTCTCTTTGCAACTTTTAAGGTGCTGCTTATTGTGGTGCAATTCCATATATAGTAAACATTTAGTAATCTTGATACAGATTTGTCTTTAAATGATTGATTTAAATACATCCAGGATTAAAGAGCATAATTTTGGCTATATGTTCATATTTTACTGGTTGAAATTTGAAGTGCAACCAAACCAGCAATTGGGGATAATGTTGTGAAACATAAAGGTGAAAGGTTGAAGGAACCATTGTTTGGCAATTAGCAGTGTAAGTGAAACATTCATTATACAGCATGCTGGGAAGTTGATGAACTGTACAGCAAAACTGAGCCTACAGTCACCACTGAGATGAGTCATAACAAAGACTATAAAATATTTATGAGTACAATGAACAGTGAACTGGGGTTTTCTGATGCATGTGTAAAATTTTTTGATGAAAAATTGTTACACCATTAGTTCTTAAAGGAATGCTCTTTACATAAAAATGTAACTGCCTAAAACCCCAAAGAACAAAGCTAACGCATTCTAAAATAAAAACCATAATCTCGAAATGCATTATCTAATTAGCAGGTAAAATGTTATTTTTAAAAATCAGCATAGATTTAAATGCAGTGTGTTTTGTCCTAGAATTAGGATTGATATTCATATAACATATGCATGTATGCAGTGAATATTCCTCAACATCTTTCATGCTCTTACTAATTGAAAATGCACTGAATAATTTTAAAGCAGCAGTTAAAATTGCAAACTTAATGAAAATTGCTTATCAGTTATTAAAAGGCAGTTAGTTATGTAGGCAACACTAAGGATGAACTCTGAATCAAAAACTACTTGCAGAAAACATTGGCAAAAAAATGCAAACATTTAGAACTTGATGTAATTTTGAGTACTCTGCTTGGGAGGCTTATACACTCCTCCAGTTCTAATTGGTAAGAAAATAAGAAAAGGTATTATATTTGACAAAAGGCATGGATAATATTGAGAGAGGTTTATGGAGGTGGGGAAGTCTTTGATGGTGATTTTCTGTGACTTATTCTCTCATTTGTCCACTGTTACTTTGGCAAAAAACCCCAGAAGAATTACAAACACTGTTTATACTTTTTTTGGTGGCACCATTTCTGTGGCTCTTCCACTAGAGGTATAACATACACTTGAGAGCACTGTGTCTTCCCTCTTGTGGAGATTCATTCCAACTGGTAAGTTAGATCCCTTCTAATTTATTTTCAAATCTTTGTATTCATTCCGGTTTGGTCAGCTGTACCTGCTTATTTGCATACATGCACTAAATTCCAGTGTGCCTTCTGTTTATCCGTATCACAATTAATTGATAACAGGAGAGTGGTACAAGGTAATGACCTATTGGTTGTGCTACTACTTAGCTTATTTCACCAGTTTGGAGATAAAGTATCAATCTACTCATTTAGATGCCGTAAGGAAAATAACTTTATGTAGTGACGGTTGTCACAACCAGTTAGGAAAAATTATAGCAGTGAAATTAGTTCCTGAGAAAGATACATAGTTATTCCAAGTCTTCTTTATGTCTGAATGACTAAAAACAAGTTTTAGACTGACACTATCGTAGAAATCATAGAAACCCTACAGTACAGAAAGAGGCCATTTGCCCCATCGAGTCTGCACCGACCACAATCCCACCCAGGCCCTACCCCCATATCCCTACATATTTTACCCACTAATCCCTCTAATCTACGCATCCCAGGACACTAAGGGGCAATTTTAGCATGGCCAATCAACCTAACCCGCACATCTTTGGACTGTGGGAGGAAACCGGAGCACCCGGAGGAAACCCACGCAGACACGAGGAGAATGTGCAAACTCCACACAGACAATGACCCAAGCCGGGAATCGAACACAGGTCTGTGAAGCAGCAGTGCTAACCACTGTGCTACCGTGCTGCCCCTAATGAAATGTGCTACCGTGCCGCACTAATGAAAGTGCGCTATTTCAGCTATTTGTTTTAGGTCAGCCCACTATCATCATTACACACAACTCCAAATCTGAAGGATCACGTAAATATTGAGAAGTTGTATGCATGTGTAATTTAATGAAATGGGGAGAATTTGGGGGGCTGGCATGGACGGGGGGAGGGCGGGAGTGTGGGAAGGGCGGTTGTCAGAAAATGACACATTTCTTGAAAGGTGTTAAAAGGCTGAAAGAGCATTCAACTCCTAGCAACCTTACCAAAGCTGAATGTGAAATGGGAATTAAGAAGTGATGGGAAAAATGAAATGCAGTCATAAGACTGCAGACAAATGATGGAAGAGCTCAGCACCCAATTTGTGTTGCAAGCAAGCGCTTGTGAGGAAGGTTACCTTCGATATCCAAGTTTGCAGATGACACGAAGTTTACAGACACAGTAAGTAGCACAGGTAGGAGCAGGAAGTTGCAAAGGGCCATAGACAGATTAAATGAGTGGGCAAAATTATGGCAAATAAATTTCAATATGGGGAATTGTAAGGGTATCAATTTTCGACTCAAGAAAGTTAAATTAGAAATATTTTCAGAGACAAAAAGCAACCAAAAAGGTAGATGGTACACTTTGTAGCCACATTGTGTGAATGATCGGGTGGGGGGGCGGGGGGGGGTTGGGGGGGCTGGGGTACCAATCAAGTTGTCTTTGACTTCGATGCTGTTGAGCTTCTTGAGTTTCATTTGATTTGCACTCATTCAGGCTAGAAAACAGTATTATATTGGAATCCTGACTTGTGCCTTTCAGATGGTGGATAGACTTTGGGAAGTAAGGAAATGAGTTACTCGTTGCAGAATTTGCCGTCTCTGACCTGCTCTTAGAACCACAGTATTTATGTAACCGGTTCCAGTTCCATTTCTGGTTAACAGTGACTCAACGATGGTAATGTAGGAGATAGTCAACGCCTTTGGCGTTGATCTTTGGGTCCTCGCTGTCCACGGGGATGGTGCCAGAGGACTGGAGAATGGCGAATGTTGTTCCTCTGTTTAAGAAAGGGAATAGAAATGACCCTGGTAATTATAGACCGGTTAGTCTTACTTCGGTGGTTGGTAAATTGATGGAAAGGGTCCTTAGGGATGGGATTTACGACCATTTAGAAAGATGCGGATTAATCCGAGATAGTCAGCACGGATTCGTGAAGGGCAAGTCGTGCCTCACAAATTTGATAGAATTTTTTGAGGAGGTAACTAAGTGTGTTGATGAAGGTAGGGCAGTTGATGTCATATACATGGATTTTAGTAAGGCGTTTGATAAGGTCCCCCATGGTCGGCTTATGATGAAAGTGAGGAGGTGTGGGATAGAGGGAAAGTTGGCCGATTGGATAGGTAACTGGCTGTCTGACCGAAGACAGAGGGTGGTGGTCGATGGAAAATTTTCGGATTGGAGGCAGGTTGCTAGCGGAGTGCCGCAGGGATCAGTGCTTGGTCCTCTGCTCTTTGTGATTTTTATTAATGACTTAGAGGAGGGGGCTGAAGGGTGGATCAGTAAATTTGCTGATGACACCAAGATTGGTGGAGTAGCGGATGAGGTGGAGGGCTGTTGTAGGCTGCAAAGAGACATAGATAGGATGCAAAGCTGGGCTGAAAAATGGCAAATGGAGTTTAACCCTGATAAATGTGAGGTGATTCATTTTGGTAGGACAAATTTAAATGTGGATTACAGGGTCAAAGGTAGGGTTCTGAAGACTGTGGAGGAACAGAGAGATCTTGGGGTCCATATCCACAGATCTCTAAAGGTTGCCAGTCAAGTGGATAGAGCTGTGAAGAAGGCCTATAGTGTGTTAGCTTTTATTAACAGGGGGTTGGAGTTTAAGAGCCGTGGGGTTATGCTGCAACTGTACAGGACCTTGGTGAGACCACATTTGGAATATTGTGTGCAGTTCTGGTCACCTCACTATAAGAAGGATGTGGAAGCGCTGGAAAGAGTGCAGAGGAGATTTACCAGGATGCTGCCTGGTTTGGAGGGTAGGTCGTATGAGGAAAGGTTGAGGGAGCTAGGGCTGTTCTCTCTGGAGCGGAGGAGGCTGAGGGGAGACTTAATAGAGGTGTATAAAATGATGAAGGGGATAGATAGAGTGAACGTTCAAAGACTATTTCCTCGGGTGGATGGAGCTATTACAAGGGGGCATAACTATAGGGTTCGTGGTGGGAGATACAGGACGGATATCAGAGGTAGGTTCTTTACGCAGAGAGTGGTTGGGGTGTGGAATGGACTGCCTGCAGTGATAGTGGAGTCAGACACTTTAGAAACATTTAAGCGGTTATTGGATAGGCACATGCAGCACACCAGGATGATAGGGAGTGGGATAGCTTGATCTTGGTTTCAGATAAAGCTCGGCAGAACATCGTGGGCCGAAGGGCCTGTTCTGTGCTGTACTGTTCTATGTTCTATGTTCTATAGTCATCGTCTGACACTTGTGTGGAGAAAACTTTATTTGCCAGTTATCAGTTTACACCTGGATGCTTTCCAGATTATGCTGCACACCAGCATGGACTCTGAAATTAGCGGAGGGATTGCAAAAGGAACTGAACATTGTATAATCATAAATTAGAATCTCTATTGTGCAGATGGAGGCCATTCAGCCCATTAGGTCTGCACTGACTCCCAAAAGGGCATCTTACCCAGGCCCCCTCCTGCCTAATACCTGTAACCCCATGTATTTATCATGGCTAATCCACCGAACCTACACATCGTTGGACACCTAGGGGAAATTTAGCACGGCCAATCTACCTAACCTGCACATCTTTGGACTGTGGGAGGAACCGGGACCCCAGAGGAATCCCATACAGACATGTGGAGAAAGTGCAAACTCCACACAGTCAGACAAGGTTGAAATCGAACCTGGGTCCTTGGTGCTGTGAGGCAGCAGTGCTAACTAGTGTGCCACCGTGCCACCGTAATCATCAGTGAATGTTTACGCTTCTGACTTTATGATGGAGGGAAAGCTGTTGATGAAGCAGCTGAAGATGGCTGGGCTTTGGATGCACCCCTGAGCTCAGATGATAGGCCTCCAATAAATACAGTCAACTTCCTTTTTGTATGTCTGCAGTCATTACAAGATTTTCATTTGATTCCCCTTGACTTACTAGAGCTGCTTGATGCCACATTCAGTCAAAGGTTGCTTTGAAGTCGAAGGCAGTCACTCTCATCTCACCTCTGGAATATAGTTTTTTATATTAAGTCAGGGAGCTCAGGAGGAGACAAAATCATCCACTCAACACTTCTGGCTGAAATGCAAATCTTGCTCAACCTTGTCTTTCGCACTTGCATGCTGGACTCCTCACACAGTGAGGATAAGAATATTCAGGGAACCTCCTCACCCCTTTGGTTACTTAATTGTCCACCACTGTTCGTGGCTGGATTTGGAGTTAGGACACCATTGAGGTAGCTTTATTTATCACTTAACTAGTTTCTTTTTTTTAATGTTCATAAAAGTAAAGTTTATTTATTATTAGTCACAAGTAAAGCTTACATTAACACTGCAATGAAGTTATTGTGAAATTCCCCGAGTCGCCACACTCCGGCGCCTGTTCAGGTCAATGCATCTAACCAGCACGTCTTTCAGAATGTTGGAGGAAACCGGAGCACCCGGAGGAAACCCACGCAGACGGGGAGAATGTGCAAACTCCACACAAACCGGGAATTGAACCCAGGTCCCTGGTGCTGTGAAGCAGCAGTGCTAACCATAGCAAGCAGAATACAAAATACATGTGGTAGCAATAAGTATGTGTTGCACCCACTTTTCAGAATGTGTGTCTCATGCAGCACATACCAGTTTAGCAGGGGAATGGCCAGTGCCCAACCTGTTGGCATTGGTTCCAATTATAAATTAGTGGGGCTTAATTTTTAGGCATCTCTAGCAGACGCATTCCACTTGGAATTCTTCAGCAGTCTCGGTGGCTACTGAGAGAAGTAAATTATATGTTGTCAACACGGTCACTGGAAGAACTCAAGCAGTTGTTTTGTGTAAACTGCCATTTGGGAGACATGAACTACTCAGATTTTTAAAGAATTTCTTAGAAAGATAAAATTAATTTTGTTTTCTGCCAATTCCAAGTTTGTGTACCAAGACCTTGTAACCTTACCCGAGAAGCTTAAAAAAGGACAATTTAAATTTTATCACATCAATATGATTTAACACAAACATACTGTAGTCATTCTACACACTGAGAGGAATTGGTTGATGAGAAATGAAACCATTCTTTCCCTAGTAAATTGGAAAAAGAAATGCTGTCAAGATATTTCTGGTATGAAGCAATATAAGCTGAATAAAAATTATGAAATCATGAAAGAAAATTGTCAATATAATGCCAAATTGCCAAGTTTAGGGCATCCCTATGAACGTCTAACTTGGGTGTATATGTGATTTCTTGTGTTAACAATCCCCTTGCACTGTTGCAATATGTTTCAAACTGGTTGCTGAATTTGTTTGCAAAGCTCTGGTGCTCAGAAAGGTTGCATTATTGTGGTTCTCTAACCTTAATTTGAACAACTTTGGTTGCTCTGTAACACTGCAACAAATCACAAGATGTGCAGACCTGCTTCATCAATGGTGATTATCACTCCTGACCCCATTGAAGTGTCCAAGGTTAAAGGGAGGTCACCTGATTATCATACCAGTTGGGACTGATTGTGTGACATTGCTGTATCTTGGGAGCCTGAGAAGTGGGTGGAGGTGGGGTGATGGAATGTGGGGCTGGCAATCTGCTACAGCAGTTACCAAAGCCACTGATTCAAAAAGATTCTTTGCAGGCCTTTCTTTAGCAAGGAACTGATCTACCTAACATGCTGGCAATTTTTGAGGGAGCCCAGACAGGCCCACATCAGCCATTTAGCATGCTGGTATGCGAGCAGACCAGTCACTCAGTGGAGGAGTTTGAGGAAAGTCTTGGTGTGGAAATTTACCAGCATCCCCCACACTCCAGCCCCCTATAGCTTCAGCCTTTCAATGTCATTGGCCATATGGTTTAGGTTATTAGAAGTTCTACCCCACATGGGCCCTGATGGACACAGACATAATGTGGAGATGCCGGCGTTGGACTGGGGTAAGCACAGTAAGAAGTCTCACAACACCAGGTTAAAGTCCAACAGGTTTATTTGGACTTTAACCTGGTGTTGTGAGACTTCTTACTGGACACAGACATAGACAGGGAACTGACAGATCCTGGCTGATTTGCTGGCCTCTTTGCTGACCTCCAGATGGAATTTCTTGGCAATTGAGTGGTTTACATCCTATCACAATTCAGAGCATTATATTCAAGTAACCTTTAAATCAAATTGAAAGTAGAATGGCATAATGGAAAAGTAATTACCTATGTTTTAGCTCCACCTAGTGGACTGAATTCAACCAGTTTTTTTATGAAAGGGCTGTATTTTGGATATAGTTCAATTCAAAGTGCTGTTCTTTATTAATTATTTCATAGAATTTATTTGCTAATTTAAGTTTGTCAACCTGCTTATGGTGTGACAACTGTTTTGTCTTTAATTGATTCTGTAATAGAATAGAATAGATAATTTATTAAACACCAGCAAAATAATTATGTCAGAGTTGGGACAGTAATACTCAGAGCTTGCCAGCCTACAGAATGTTGTAATATAATAGTTTAAGTAAAATAATAATTTAGTTGAATGTGTTTAGTTAAGAATTACAGCACTGATGGCTTTTAATGTTGAAAGCTAATGCTAATGTGTGAATTATTCATCTTTTGAGTTCAGTTTTACACTTTGCCCTTCATTCTGGCATGCCACTGTGCAAGCATTTTTAGTTATTCAGGAAAGTCTAATTTCCATTGTGATTTTGTTCCATTACTTGACTTTTTTTTCTCCACAATAAATAAATGTTTAATTATCAGGGCGAAAACGCTCATTGCAAGCACCAATTATAGCCTTTTCTTTCCTTATCAAATCAAATTATATAATTGGAGGAAAAAAAAGTCTGAATTCTGGAACAATGCCATTTGATTTGTTTTTTTGCCCTGCTTTGAAAATAGCTTTTGTTTGATCAGAAAACAATCTTATAACTTATACCTCACATGAGTTTTTAAAAATGTATCAATTTTAGCATTTTGGGAATATTTAAAATAGTTGATGTTGAAACTACGAATCAGAAAATGTTAGGCTCAATAACTGATGAAGATATTAAAATAACTAAATAGGTATTTTTGGTGGCTGGGTGGGAAGAGGCTACTTGGTCTTATCTGTTTGTCTCATTTTAATCTCAATCAGACTTGCACAATGTCTAATTCTATTCCCTAACCCTTTCCCTATTGAAATTAATTAATTTTTATATTCAGTTATTCCAGCTGCTTCAATTAACTATTTTTAATTAACTTACAGGATGTAGTCATTGCTGGCAAAGCCAGCATTTTGTGTCCATCCCTAACTTTTCTGGGAAGTGATGGTGAACTTTTTTGAACCTCTAGTCTGTGTGGTGTAGGTGCATCCACAGTGCTGTTAGAGGCAAGGTTCCAGCATTTTGACCCAGTGATGAAATAGCAACAGCAGTTTATTTCCCAGTAAGCATGTTGTGTGGCTTGGAGGCGGTTGGCATTCTCATGCACCGTGACCCTTGTCCTATCAGTGGTAGAGTTGTGGGTTTGGAAGATGCTGTTCAAACAGCCTTGCTGAACCATTCCAGTGCATCTTGTAGCGGAGGGAGTGAATGTTTAAGGCAGTGGATAGGGTGCCAATCAAGCAGGTTGCTGTACTTTGGATGATGTCGAACTTCTTGAGTATTATTGGTGCTGCACCCTCATCCAGGCAAGTGAAGAGGATTCTATCAGAGTCCAGATATGTGCCTTGTAGAAAGGCTTTGGGGAGTCAGGAGGTGAGTAACTCACCGCTGATGATCCAACCTCTTCTGCTTTTGTAGACACAGTATTTATGTGGCTGATCCAGTTAAGTCAATGGTAGCTGCTAGGATGTTGATGGGAGAGGATTCAAAAATGACAATCACAGAATTGTTACAGCACAGAAGGCGACCATTCAGCCCACTGTGTCTGCACTAGCTCTCCGAATGAACCATTCACCTGTTTACCTGCCCTTTCCCCATAACTCTGCATATTCATCCTTTTCAGATAATAATCTAATTCCCTTTTGAAAGCTTGTGTTGAACCTGTCTCCACCACATGCTCAGGCAGTGCATTCCCAGATCTTAACCAGTCACTGTGTGAATAAGTATTTCCTCATGCCACTTGTTTCTTTTGTCAGTTAATTTCAATCTGTGCCCTTTCATTCTCGATCCTTTCATTTATGACAACAGTTTCTGCCTTTTAGCTTTGCTGTAACCCTTCACAATCTAGATTACCTCTATTAAATCTCTTTTAGGCCTTGTCCAATCTATCTTCATAACTGAAGTTCCTCACCCAGAAACTATTCTCGTGAATCTTTTCTGCACTTTCTCTAATGCCTTCACATCTTTCCTGAAATGTGGTCCCAGAACAGTACTCCAGCTGAGAACGAACTAGTGCCTTATAGAAGTTCAACATAACCTCCTTGCTTTTCTACTCTGTGCCCCTATTAATAAAGGCCAGGATACTGTATGCTTTATGAACCACTCTCTCATCCTGTTCCACAACCTTCAATGACTTATGCACATATATACCCGGTCCCTCTGCTCCTGCACCCCTTTAGGTTTGTGCTTTTTATTTCATATTGTTTCTTCATGTTCTTCCTATCAAAATGAATCACTTCACATTTCTCTGCATTGAACTTAATCTGCCACCTGTATACTCATTCCACCAACTTGTCTTTGTCTTTTTGAAGTTCTACATATCCTCCACACAGTTCACAATGCTTTTAAGTTTTATATCATCCACAAATCTTGAAATTATACCCTGTACATCAAGGTCTAGGTCATTAATGTACATCAGGAGGATCAAGGCCCCACCACTGACCCCTGGGGAATTCCACTGCAATTTTTCATCTAGCCTAAAAAACATACATTAACCATTACTCTCTGTTTTCTGTCACTCAGCCAGTTTTATATTCATGTTGCTACTGTCCCTTTTATTCCATGAGCTATAACTTTGCTCATAGGTATTTTGTATGACACTGTATCAAATGCTTTTTGGAAATCCAGGTACACCACATTAACAGCATTGTTCTCATCAGCCGTCTCTGTTGCTTCATCAAAATCTTCAGCAAATTAATTAAGCACAATTTGTCCTTAACAAATCCATACTGGCTTCCTGAATTAACCCACATTTATCCATGTGAGTTTTTACTTAGTCCTAGATTATTGTTTCTAGACGTTTTTCCACTACTGAAGTTAGGCTAACTGGCCTGGAGTTGCTGGGCCTATCTTTACACCCTTTTTGAAACATGGATGTAACATTTGCAATTCTCTAGTACTCTGGCACCACCTGAGCCTGAAAAATTATGGCCAGTGCCTATGCAATTTCCACTCTTACTTCAGTATTCTTGGGTGCATCTCATCCAATCATGGTGTTTTATCAGCTTTAAGTACAGGCATATCCAATATCTCCTCCCAATCAATTTGAAACCCTTCTTTCACTATGCCCAGGGTAGCCTCATCTTCATTGGTAAAAACAGAAGCAAAGTATTACTTTGGTACCTCAGCTGATCCCCTGCCTCCATGTGCGTAACCTTTTATGGTTCCTAAGGCCATTGAATGTCCAAGGGTTGTGGTTAGATTCTCTCTTATTGCAGATATTGATTGCATGGTGTGAATATTCTGGGTCTATTACATTTAGCATGTTAGTTATGGCATAAAACACAATGGCACGTGTTCGCAGTGGGAAAGTGATGATTCTTTCACCACTATTGTGTGGATAAATGTGGTAAATGAAAGTCTCCAACCCAGGATTCATCCTATGCTTTTGCTATTCACTTGGTGATCAATGTGGAGGAGTACTGATTCACCAGCTGAGGGAAGGTCATAGGTGGTTATTCAGCAGGCAGTTTCCTTACTTATATTTGACCTGATGCTATGAAAATTCATGGGGTCTGGAGTCAATGGTAGGGTCACTCTTTCCTGATTATATACCACTGAGCCATCACATCTGTGTGTCTGTCCTAGCAGTGGTACAGGACATACCGAGGGATGGTGTTGGTGTCTATTAGTCTTTAGACTTCTCCTATGTCTGCTTTGCTAATTTCTAACTTATTCCTCCCTTCATTGTTGTGAACAGTTCGTAGTCCAGCACAACTTGATTATGCTAAGACAAGCTTATAATTCAAATCAGCACCGTGCATAATCTTTCCTTGGTGGGCCCATCAGGAAATGCTGTTGGGTCGTCAGGAATACTAATATCTTCCCTCCAATCCCCAATTAGTTTACTCCCTTCTCTTCTAAGGGGACTATTGAAAGCTGCTCCTTATGGGTAAATCAAGAGCAAGTAATCGTCAAGACTCCTCAGGGATGCAGTGCTCAGTATGACCTGTCTGATGCAGCTATCCCAATTAAAGATCTGATCACCCTTTATGCATTTATCTTCTTTGGTATATTGAAGAAAATTAATTAATACAATGTGAATAATTAAGATGTGTACCTGCTATGCAATATGATATCTGTTTATCTCAGGGTTTTGCAGGTTTGCTGACAGACATGCCTCCTACGAATTGTCATACACATTAACAAAAATACTGATTACTTTACACATGGGGCCTGATTTTGACTTTGTGTAAATGAATGGCAGAATTAGAATTGGGCCCGATATTGTTTCAGACAGACTGACAACCTTTTCTACTTCCTGAAACTTTGAATGATAACGTAGGATTTAATTTTAACTATTATCTTTCTGTTTTTTGTTTTAGTAAGCTGCTGTTTTACAGCATTCGTTTGTCTAGTATCTGAGATTGATATAACTGCAACATCAAACGAAAGTGTTGCATTTGTGGTACAAATGGTGCACTGTGTACTTCCTGTAGAAATTACCTGTAGCCCCTATAAAATGTGTTGAATTTTATTGTAATGTACAACATGTTAAAAAAATACATAGCTCAAAGATCACGGTAATTGCTAAAGAGAAAATGTCAGGAAGATCTGCTTTAAAAAATCAAATACTGCAGAAAGTTATGAATAAATTTGTTGTGTTCTGGAGGCTAAAGTTAATGCAGAATAATTTCTGGGTTGATGACTGGATATTAGTTAAGCCTCCTGATGTTCAGGCTTGATATCTTAAGTTTGTGCTACTTCGCTCAAACAACAATGTCATTAGACTTGCTATGTAAATAAAAAAAGTTCAAATAATTCTCAAATAGACAGCACAAAACAAAAGGGCTTATTTCATTGTCCCCATTTGAGCTTTTGTCCTTCCATAGGAACTTGCAGAGGCTGGCGGGTAAACACGGCAGGTAAATCTTAAGGCTCCAAACTCATTAACTACGCATCTGGGTGTTTTACACTGTATTCAGTGGTGGGACAGGCCTAGATGGTGCATAGTTCTGCTGCTGTGTCCGGGTGCCATACAACATTACTGACCTACGACAAGAAATAAGATGGACCTCTTCAAAATGAAGGTGGATCTCCAGGAACATTTTGAGGCTGGAAAATTGAAAAACAAGGACACCTAACCTGGAAAGGTGACTGCCCTTAACATCAAACCAGCATTTGGTGGAATTTGGCATCAAGGAGCCTTCGCACACCTTACGTCAATAGGAATCAGGGGGAAAGATTTCCTCTGGTTGGAGTCAGACCCAGCATAAGGAATTCATTTGACTTAGTCCCAACCATCTTTGGGTGCTTCATCAATGATGTACCCCCATCAGAAGGGCAGAGGTGCACATAGTCAATGATGACTGCACAATATTCAGCACCATTTGCGACTCCTCAGATACTGAAGTAATCCATGTCCATACGCAGCTAGACCTGCTGAATAAAAATATTGCATTCTCATTAGTTTTGATATAAGGATACTACAGTTGTCATAGATAACACATTTTTGTCAACAGCGATAACATAGAAGTTTATTGTCATGTACAAATGTGAAGTAAATGCATCAAACTTGCTTTGTTGAGTATTTCTGATGTTCAGGAAGTTACTTGTTCTGAGCAGGGACATGCCTGTACAATGATTCCATGGGGAGCATTCGCACCTGGATCAAAGCTGCAACTAACTTAAAAGTGTTCCAATAATCATTTAAATGGAACTGGCTCAAAGTGGAGGAAAATTCAAGTTCTTAACATTATTGGTGTGAGGGAAAAGAGTAACAGGGAAAGGTGAACTATTTAATTCTTATGACTCATCCCTTTACACACATGCACATAAATGCAAGGACCTATTTGTGCACGCATACTGCTTTCAACTGTGGCTGCTGCATGTCCAATGGGTCAAAATACTTGTATTGGTGCCATAAAAGACCCATGTACTTTGAGCAATTGAATGGAGTGGCGAAATAATGACCCCTGTCATAAAGCTCTTGTTGCTCAATGGAATTGTTTCTCCTTCTCGACAGATAAGGGCATCAGAATGACCAATTGTCTTTTAGCTTTTAAAAATAAGAGTATAAGAGAAAAAATATTATAGAATTTGTACAGGGTAGTAGTTATATAACATAGTCATAGAACATAATATAGTTATATAGCTGAATAACCCTTACTCTTTAGGGTATTAAAGCCAGATTGTGCATGCAGTGTAGACTGGTATTGATAGAAAATTGGATTCCATACTCTGATAAGAATAATTATCTCAGGACTATTCCAATTTTTAATCCCTTCACTTTAACTTGGTGTCAAGAAATAGTCTATGAGTCAGTGCCTATGAGTTAATTATGTCTGAATGTGGCACGTTGGACTGTTTTCTTACAACCAGTTTGGATGACATTCACATTTACAAAATCCATCAGGATACAGTTGTCAAAAAATGTCAAACAACAAAATCATAAACTACAGTTACTTATTAATCTTAGAATCCTAGTTAGTATTTAGCATGCAAAATAGGTTAATTTATTAAATAAATAACAAATATGAATTATGTCACAGTAATTTGGCCTTAGCTGCTTGTTGATTTTAAATTTACTGTTGAGCTCAATGTTAGAGATTAATGTAAATTGGTAAGGTTAATTTAACATTCCATTCCTTAGTTAGATGACAAGTTAATGACATTATGTAGGCAGGGGACTGAAGAAATTAAAGTTTATATGCTTATAGTTTACCACTTTCTAGCATTAATACAGACTTTTTTTGGATGGAGGAACTGGTCACCATACCACTTACTGAAAGGATGATGTTAACCTGATATGTCAGAATGATTAGCCTCTATCCCTAGAAAGGCTATTCATTTATTTTGGATTGTCTGGCTATATTCGGTTTCCATGCTGGTACCTATAGCTGCACTAACTGATTTAAGTTATAGCTCACTTACATTTGAGTGACATACTATACATTCTTGTATCTTACAAGTATGGACAGATGTACAATCTTAATTTTTATGCTATAGTCTCTCAATTTTATAGAGCCCATTTTATATATACAAGGCACAGAACTCCTACACCTTCTACAGCAGAGACCGTTAAAAGAACTAGAACAAAATCAAAAACTAAGAACTGAAAACTTTAATGCCAAAACATTTGTCCATCTTAAATTTCCAAAGAATTCGATTGTGCAATTTGAGTGAGATATTGTAGAAGAGTTCAGCCATTCTGGTGTCAATCACCTCACACAGCAATTGGTACCTTTGATAACCTACAAGTCAATCAACACTGGCACCTAGACATGTGAGATTGCTTGTTTACTTCCTTGCATTTCAATTCTATGCTCACAAAGGGTTTTTATATCGACCCAGATACGTTAGTGCAGCTTTATGTGTCTCTTTGCAAATCATCTCCGGGCTTGAGCTTTAATGTTTTTTCTATTCCTAGACAAAAATAAAAATGGTGTTATATAAGCCTTCACGATTATTTTTTAAATTATAAGTTCACAGGATCTGGGCAGTGTTGGCTAGGCCAGCACTTATTGCTCGTTCCTAATTGTCCTTGAGAAGGTGGTGCTACGTCGCTGACTGGAGCTGCTGCAGCCAGTGTGCTGTGGGTACACTCCTCATTGCTGTTAGGGAAGGAATTCTAGGATATTAATCCAGCAACAGTGAAGGACTAGCAATATAGGGGGCAATTCTCCCAAAAGTGCTGAATTGGTGGGAAACTGTTCCAGATCACGACTGTTTTGTCAGTGCAGCTTCACACTCGAATCTCCCCACTCTGTGCAATGCAGAGGTCACAATCGTGAACATCATTAAAAACCCAGGGGGGTGGGACCTATTCACATCGGAGTCTGATAGCTCCAGAACTCTGCGCATGCGCAGTGGTCCTGATCAGTTAGTCTCACCGTTTGCTGGCCAGCTCAATCGCTGGCCAGCCCGGGACCCCCGCAGTGCTGCCCCTCCAGCCCCCGCCCCCACAGCCCAATCGTGGCCCCCACAACAATTCCCGGGCCAGCTCTGACCCCCACCCCGGAGTGCCTCGATGTCCAGCCCCCCGCACCCATTAGTAGTGATCCCTCCACCCCTGTCACCCTGGCAGAACCCCACCCCCCCCCTTCTGACCCCCCACGGGGTCAGACCCTCCCTGGGAGGCAGACCCCCTCCGGGAGGCAGGCGCCCCCCACTCTCCGCCAGCCAGCCCCTAACGCTGACCTCTCTCTAGCCCAGACCGATCCCGATGCAGAGTGGCAGCATGACCCCCCACCCCCACCAATCATCCCTTGGTACTGCCCGATGCCCAGTGGGCAGTGTCAAGGTTCCTCCTGGGCATGGGGGTGCAGGCTGGCACTGTCAGAATGCCCATGCCCAGGGGGCACCAACCCCCGCCGCCTGACCCTCGGGGGCCCCGATTGCCCCCCCTTCATTCCGGCGGGGTCACCCGCTAGTTCCCCAAATGTGGGGAGCTACTCTAAACCCCGCTGGAATGAAGTACTCCTGGTGCGGTGGGAGATTCTATCAGGACTGGCAGTTCCTGATAATGAAATGCAAAACATATTTAAACTACATTAAAAAAAGATTCAAATGACTTACCTCTCTTCCCACCGGTTTCCAGCGTGGTCTGGACTCCAACTGTTCTCCTTCTCTGGGAGATGCACGTGTTCCTGGCGCATGCGCAAATCCCAGCCCGACCCCACCAGAAAAGTTGTGAGTTGCGATGGGAGAATCGCCCCCATAGTTCCAAGTCAGGATGGTGTGTGGCTTGGAGGGGAACCTACAGGTGGGAATGTTCCCATGCATCTGATGCTCTTGTTCTTCTAGGTGGTAAAGGTTGTAGATTTGGAATGTGCTGTCAAAGGAGCCCTGTCAAGTTGTACATTGTATCTTGTAGATGATACACACTGTGGAGTGAATGTTTAAGGTGGTGAATGTGCTGCTTTGTCTGATTGATGCCCAGTTTTGAGTTGCTAGATCTGTTTGAAATCTATCCCAATTAGCACGGTGGTAGTGCCACAAAACAGGATGGAGAGAATCCTCAGTGTGAAAATGGGACATCGTCTCCACAAGGATTATGCTATCTCCTTTGGATACTGTCATGGGCAGAAACATCTGCAAAAGGTAAATTGGTAAAGATGGAGTCAAGCAGGTTTTTAACCTCTTGTTAGTTCCCTCACCACTTGCTGCAGGCCCAGTCTACTAGCTCAGTCAGCGATGGTGCTACTGAGCCATTCTTGGTGATGGATGTTGAAACCCAGAATACATTCGGTGCCTTTGTCACTCTGTGTTTCTTCCAGTTGTTGTTCAACATGGAGGAGTACTAGCTCGTCAGCGGAGCAGGGCTGGGTTAATTGGTAATCAGCAGGAAGTTTATTTGCCTGTGTTTGACCTGATGCCATTAAACTTCATGGGGAATGGAATCAATGTTGAGGACATGCAGGACCACTTCCTCCCAACTGTATACAAACTGTGCCACCACTTCTGGTAGTGATGATGATGTCTGGGACATTGTTGACGTGGTATGATTCGTTGAGTATGACTCTGTCAGGCCGCTGCTTGACCAGTCTGCAGGATAGCTCTCCCAATTTTAGCCTCAAGATATTAGTATGGAGGATTTTGTAGGGTCGACATGGCTGGGTTTGCCACTTCTAGGTTGATGCCAGGTAGTCATTTAGTTTCATTCCTTTTTGAGTTTTAGCAGGTTGATACAACTAAGGGCATTTTAAGAATCATAAAGGTCCGACCAGGTAAGGAAGACAGGCTTTCTCATTGCTAATGAACCAGATGGAATTTTACCACAATCAACAGTAATTTTATGGCCACCAATGCTAAGACAAATTTTCAATTCCATATTTTATTAATTAGTATTTAAATTCCACCAGCTGTCATGGTGGGATTTGAACCCATGGCCCCAGAGTGTTAGCCTAGGCCTCTGGATTACTCATCCGGTGATATTCCACAGCACTACTGCCTTTCTCCTACGTTAACTAGCATTTTCCCTTTCCTTTCTCAGTTTCTGGCCTGACTAGTAATTGCATTTTCTGGACACTTTTAATGCAATTCATAATGCATTTCTGCTAATACCAAAGATGAGAAGTAGAGACTTGATGTACAGGAGCAAATATGACCAATAATAGAATTAGTGGTGGGTTGGAGACTTTTATAATTATGAATTTTGATGAAGCAAATAGGTTAAGACTATTTCATCTGTTCAAAGATTTAGCTATAAGAGGGCCACTAATTTAAAATGTCACTGAGAGTAAGGACGAAGTTAGAAATTGCTTGATATCGAAGATTGTTAGAATATTGAATACTTTGCTACAGGCAATGGCAGAGAACTTTGTATCTTGCAATGTAAATTAGATAAATATATGAAGTAGAGGAAGATTTAGGGTGGTAAGGAGAAAGCCGGGGGTAGTGGGATTAGTTTTGGATGGCCTTAATGAACAACTGACAAACATAATGGTTTGAATATACTGCAAACTAACACTGTATGGTTCCCAAGTTAGAAATATGCTGCAGAATGGCAGAAAGTGAGCCATGAGCCCACATAGACATGTCCCATATCGGTTTATAAAGCAGAAGACAGCTCATGGTTAAAAAAAAATGATAAACCATCAGACTCAAGTATATGATGAAATTAAAATAAATGCTGGGATATGATATTTTGTGAGCAAAAGTGCTAATGGTTGTTTTCTGTTTCAATGGTTTCACAGTGGTTGCTGTAAAAGGACTTTAGCCCCTATAATCAGGCAGTACCCAGAGTTCTATGATGCTGCAGTTTAACAATTAACCTAATTATTGAAATCTGCTTGGTATGAAAAATGTTTGATTTTTTTTACCCCAGCAAGCAGTGGAGGCTGAGTTATTGAATATGTTCAAGGCTGAGTTAGACAGCTTTTTGATTAACAAGGCAGTCAATGCTGATGGGCAGGGTGGAAAGAAAATGGGGCTAAGGCCGCAGTCAGATCAGTCATGATCATATTGAACGGTGGAACAGGCTCAAGGGAATGTGTGACCTAATTCTGCTCCTTTTCTTATGTTCCATTCTATGCTGTACATGTAAATCTCTGTATGTGAAGTACTTTGACATAATTCTGAGGTGCATTATGATATTTAAGTACATTTAAACTAAAACTTATTTATAAATGTGGAATTATGAAGCATAAACTAGCTCTCAATAATTAAAACCAATATTGAAAGTAGTTATGAACGTTGACAATAAAGACTTCATTACCTTTTTGATAAATGTCTTGGGTATTATATTCTCTGGCTTGGCAAATTTTATCTCAGTTTGAACTCTCATTGTCTTTTGGTCTGTGGGCTGTGTAACGTACGTATCTGGTCACAGAATTCTCCTTCTTATGTCATTTAGGAGCTGAGAGTGAACAAAAATATATTACAGTTTGATGATCAGTTTGGTGTTGGAAGCACCATAGCAGATAAAGATGCAAATGAAATATAACAATATGGTAATAATTTCATCGTTTCAATTTAACATACCTTTCTGCAACACTCGTGGCATCTTTTCAAACTTAGAGTCTCTCCATTTCATTCTCTAATTGTCTGCCTACTTTTTTCTTGGTGGAAGCCCAGTCGGATTCTTTGAGTCCTTGTCTTCCAATTTTCCTCTTACACTTCTTATACTTTTAAAATGAAGGAGATTGTCATCGACTTCAGGATGCATAGTGGAGAACATGTCCCTGTCTATATCAATTGGGACGAAGTAGAAAGGGTCGAGAGCTTCAAATTTTTAGGTATCCAGATCACCAACAACCTGTCCTGGTCCCCCCATGCTGACATTATAATTAAGAAAGCCCACCAACACCTCTACTTTCTCAGAACACAAAGGAAATTTGGCATGTCAGCTAAGACTCTCACCAACTTTTATAGATGCACCATTGAAAGCATTCTTTCTGGTTGTATCACAGCTTGGTATGATTCCTGCTCTGTCCAAGACTGCAAGAAACTACAAAAGGTCATGAATGTAGCCCAATCTATCTTGCAAACGAGCCTCCCATCCATTGACTCTGCCTACACTTCCTGCTGCCTCGGAAAAGCAGCCAGCATAATTAAGGACCCCACGCACCCTGGACATACTCTCTTCCACCTTCTTCTGCCGGGAAAAAGATACAAAAGTCTGAGGTCACGTACCAACCGACTCAAGAACAGCTTCTTCCCTGCTGCCATCAGACCTTTGAATGGACCTACCTCACACTAAGTTAATCTTTCTCTACACCTTGGCTATGACTTTAACACTACATTTTGCACTCTCTCCTTTCCTTCTCTATGAACGGTATGCTTTGTATAGTGCGCAAGAATCAATACTTTTCACTGTATACTAATACATGTGACAATAATAAATCAAATCAAATCAAAACCAGCATCTGTCCAAAAAGAAAGGACATGTACTTTTGTTTGTTCTGATGGCCCTGCTGCTTACTTTAGCTCCCATGAAACATTTTGACATTTGATTTAATGTAACTAAAACAAAGTGATAATGGAGAAAGGAAATCAGGGTTTGCATTCCAGAATAATTCTGGAGTAGAAATCAGTTTTTGCAAAGGAGAAGGAGGCCCAGTATTGTCCAATGTAGCCCACGCAGGTCAGGCAATGAAAAGTAAACCAGGCATGCATCATATATGTTTATATGCACCCCTTGGATTTAAGAAGACAAGGATGAAGGAATGATTGAGCAGAATGAAGCTGCAGAGTAGTCTGGTGAATATGGAAGCTCAAAGATTAGACTTAGACGTTTGCAAGTATCATTACAAATATAATAGCAGAGTGTTTTCTTCCCCCATAGGTAAACACAGAGAAGGCGGTGTTGTTGCCGTGACTGAGATGATGGGAACAGAGTGTCACATGAAATAGCAGAATTGAGAGTGTGGCTTTAAGTATAGTTATGAAAAAGGAACAGGTTGAAGGAGGGCAGTTGAAAAGCGAGAAGAGAAAGGGGAGGTTGATTTGTGTTGAGTTCATTGGACAACGAGAGATATTGTGAGCCTAAAAGAGAAAAAGGAAGCATTTGTCAAAGCTAGGAGGCTGGGAACAGCGTGTGGAATACAAGGAAAGTAGAAAGAAACTTAAGCAAGGAGTAAGAAGAGCTAAAAGGGGTCATGAAAAAGCATTGGCCAGCAGGGTTAAGGAAAATCCCAAGGCTTTTTACACATATATAAAGAGCAAGAGGATAGCCAGGGAGAGGGTTGGCCCACTCAAGAACAAGGGAGGAAATCTATGTGTGGAGCCAGAGGAAATGGGCGAGGTATTAAATGAGTACTTTGCGTCAGTATTCACCAAAGAGAAGGACTTGGTGGATGATGAGTCTGGGAAAGGATGTGTAGATAGTTTGAGTCATGTTGAGATCAAAAAGAAGGAGGTATTGGGATTCTTGAGAAACATCAAGGTAGACAAGTCTCCAGGGCCTGATGGGATATACCCCAGAATACTGAGAGAGGCAAGAAAGGAAATTGCTGGGGCCTTGAGAAAAATCTTTCTATCCTCACTGGCTACAGGGGAGGTCTCAGAAGATTGGAGAATAGCCAATGTTGTTCCTTTGTTTAAGAAGGGTAGCAAGAATAATCCAGGTAATTACAGGCCGGTGAGCCTTACATCAGTAGTAGGGAAATTATTGAAGAGGATTCTTCGAGACAGGATTTATTCCCACTTGGAAATAAGTGGACGTATTAGTGAGAGGCAACATGGTTTTGTGTAGGGGAGGTCATGTCTCACGAACTTGATCAAGTTTTTCGAGGAAGTGACGAAGATGATTGATGAGGGTAGGGCAGTGGATGTTGTCTACATGGACTTCAGTAAGGCCTTTGACAAGGTCCCTCATGGCAGACTGGTGCAGAAGGTGAAGTCGCATGGGATCAGAGGTGAGCTGGCAAGGTGGATACAAAACTGGCTCAGTCAAAGAAGACAGAGGGTAGCAGTGGAAGGGTGCGTTTCTGAATGGAGGGCTGTGACAAGTGGTGTTCCTCAGGAATCAGTGCTGGGACGTTTGCTGTTTGTAATATATATAAATGATTTGGAGGAAAATGTAACTGGATTGATTAGTAAGTTTGCGGACGACACAAAAGTTGGTGGATTTGCGGATAGCGATGAGGACCATCAGAGGATACAGCAGGGTATAGATCAGTTGGAGACTTGGGCAGAGAGATGGCAGATGGAGTTTAATCTGGACAAATGCGAGGTAATGCATTTTGGAAGGTCTAATACAGATAGGAAATATACAGTAAATGGCAGAACCGTTAGGAGTATTGATAGGCAAAGGGATCTGGGTGTACAGGTACACAGGTCACTGAAAGTGGCAATGCAGGTGGAGAAGGTCGTCAAGAAGGCATACGGCATGCTTGCCTTCATCGGCCGGGGTATTGAGTTTAAAAATTGGCAAGTCATGTTGATGCTTTATAGAACCTTAGTGAGGCTGCAATTGGAATATAGTGTTCAATTCTGGTCGCCACATTACCAGAGGGATGTGGAGGCTTTGGAGAGGGTACAGAAAAGATTTACCAGGATGTTGCCTGGTATGGAGGGCATTAGCTATGAGGAGAGGTTGGAGAAACTTGGTTTGTTCTCACTGGAGCGACGGAGGTTGAGGGGAGACCTGATAGAAGTCTGCAAGATTATGAGAGGCGTGGAAAGTCAGAAGCTTTTTCCCAGGGTGGAAGAGTCAATTACTAGGGGGCATAGATTTAAGATGCGAGGGGCAAGTTTTAAAAGAGATTTACGAGGCAGATTTTTTACACAGAGAGTGGTGGGTGAGTAATTTTTTTGAGTAATTTATACTTGCTCTCCCTGTGGTACCTGTGCGATATGCAGATGTCCCTGTACAGCTACTTGTTGAACTTGTCCATCCTCTGCTATGCAATGAATATGAACTTGCTGAGCATTTGCCAATGCATAATGGAGTGCTTGTGCCTGATTCTGCTGTAAATCTCCAGATGATGACACTGATCCTTGCATTCCCCCTTCTGCTCCACTCATAACAGAAGATGAGGGTGTCCTTCAGGCAAAACCTTTTACTGCCAAGCTTTGACCACGCTGCTTTCTGCGCCATGCTGTTCGACATTTAGAGTCTATGCTCTGTTTAATTCTGTACCAGTCTGATTCAGTGATTCCAAATTTGTGGAAAAGGTGACATCGAATTCCGTAGATCATTAAAGGATCCAGCTGCTTTTTGCCATGTTTTCCCTGCCCTGAGAGATTGGATACAGCTTGTATTTCACGATGGAACAGGTAATCTAAGAGCGTCAATGCCATTTTTTCAGCTGTTCTGCAATTTGTGGCAACATGCAGCATATCGGCAGGAGTGATAGGACATCTGACACGCATCTCAGCATTATTCTCATCCCCAAACCAGGTTCCATTAGGGAAATCCTCTTCAGAGTTCAACGTGATGAGCATAACATTTGGTGCCAAGTTCTGACCACCTGACTGACCACTATTCGAAATGGTGTCACTTGTTTCAGATCCACTTTCAACATCTTCAGTGTGACTATCTTCATGGCCAGGTACCTTCACAATTATTGTGTCCTGTCTCCTCCCTGGCATTGAATTGCTGAGAATATTGTCCATGGTGTCCGTTCCTCTAGATGAAGGTTCTTCCTGTCCAACAACCTTGGAACCAATTGGGTTTTGACGATCACTATTTAATATTACAGTACTCTGTGGTACCATGCTGCAAACTTTGTTCCATGTCTGTGTTGCACCCAGAGGAGATCCTGCCACCATGGAGACCTGGATAGGACTATTTTGTTTATTAAGAACCAAGTCTATTTTTTCTTCGATAGCTTTACAAGTTGCTTCCACAGCCTGGATTTTAGCTTCAATACTATCCAGACGCAAACAAATGGCCTGATTAATGTCAAAGAGAATGGACTTTATTGTTGCATCTTGGATTGGCTGCCCATTTGAAATATCTACACGTTGGCGTTTAAGAGGGTGCCTGGAAGTCGTTGCCGGGGGAGGTAGTGGAAGCGGATACAGTAGTGACCTTTAAGGGCGATTGACAAGTACATGAATGAGATGGGAATAGAGGGATATGGTCCCCGGAAGCATAGGGGGTATTAGTTAAGTCAGGCAGCATGGTCGGTGCAGGCTTGGAGGGCCGAAGGGCCTGTTCCTGTGTTGTAATTTTCTTTGTTCTTAGTTGATTTCTGGGGCTGAGGAAGGAAATTATGAATCCTGGGTGCTGATCCTGCACCCAAGCTGCGACCATTTTTAACCTCAAATGGATTGGCCAGGAAATGAACTTGCCACATAATTGGAGGCAGTGAGCATCTCTCAGGAGGTGGGAGCTGCCTGCCTGGCACCATTGGCAAGGGCAAGTAGCAGCCTGATGGGGGCTGCCGCTGTCTTGTCGGTTTGAGCAAGCAGCTCGACAGAAGGCTAGGAAGGGCAATATGGCAGAAAGTGACCAAAGTTGGTGCAACAGCTAATATCAGCACAAATTGGTCCCTAAAATTTGATCTGAAAACAATCACAATAAAAAGTTACTTGGGCCTGCTGTAAATCTGACAGTTCCTATGTATTTACATGCGTGAGACTATTCAGGTTCACCAGAAAAGATTTTAAAATTGCAATTCTGCATGTGCACCCCTCTTTACAAGCTAATAAAGACACGCAAGGGCTGTTAATTAATGGCAACTGCATTTATTTCTCTCTTTCCCACCTCCTCCCAATTTGGAAATTGTCCTGGAAGTACTCAGGTCCCGAGATGACCTCCAGGATTGTGATTTTTAAATATCCATCCTTTGAAAATCTCACCCAATATCTCAGTGAGAGACTTGGGGTGAAACTGTGTAGGCAGTAGAATATGGTTATTTTAAAGGAATAAGATGAGGTGGTCAAAGGAGGAGAAGGATGGGTGATAGACCATGATGAGATAAGGGTCACTGTGGCATGAATAGGACTGGTGCTGAAGAGTAATGTCAAGCGGAAAGGCTTCATTAAGAGGAATGATGTCATCAATCATAAATCAAGTTTCCATCAATACCATTGCTACCATGTAATCATTGAATACAGGAGTTGGAATGTCTTGTTGAAGTTGTACAAGACATTGGCAAGGCCACACCTGGAATACTGTGTGCAATTCTGGTCACCCTATTATAGAAAGGATATTATTAAACTAGAAAGAGTGCAGAAAAGATTTACTCGGATGCTACCGGGACTTGATGGATTGAGTTATAAGGAGAGGCTGGATGGACTGGGACTTTTTTCTCTGGAGCGTAGGAGACTGAGAGGTGATCTTATAGAGGTCTATAAAATAATGAGGGGCACAGATCAGCTAGATAGTCAATATCTTTTCCCAAAGGTAGGGGAGTCTAAAACTAGAGGGCATAGGTTTAAGGTGAGAGGGGAGAGATACAAAAGTGTCCAGAGGGGCAATTCTTTCACGTAGAGGGGTGGTGAGTGTCTGGAACAAGCTGCCAGAGGTAGTAGTACAGGCAGGTACAATTTTGTCTTTTAAAAAGCATTTAGATAGTTACATGGGTATAGAGGGATATGGGCCAAATGTGGGCAATTGCGACTAGCTTAGGGGTTTTAACAAAAAGGGTGGCATGGACAAGTTGGGCCAAAGAGCCTGTTTCCATGCTGTAAACCTCTATGACTCTAAAGATCTACAGTAAGATTATGGATAGCAAGAAATAAAAGAAAGATCTTGTGGATATACAGCACCATTCATGAATGGGACACAGCAAATAAAGTACTTTTGAAATGCAGTCAGTGTTGCAATCTAGAGCAGTATGACAGCCAATTTACATACATTACCCATTCTGATCTGTGACAAGGAGCTTGGTTGCAAGAGAATGGACATTCTGAAGAGAGATTTATGGAGAAGCAGTGATATTTGATCACTGAAAGAGTCCATGGGTTCAGTGGTGGGACTGGTGAGCAGAAAGGGAAGGAGGTTGCAAGTGTAGTCCCCAGTGGGCATGTTTGATGTGAAGTTTAGTAAGTGTGAAAAATAGCTCAGGATACATCTTGTAAGAAGGCAGTCACAAACCTTGATAGATCCTTCAGAGAATGCTGAGAGGTGTTCAGGAAACTCTTATCCAAAAGGGAATTAAGCTTGGAACAACAGTGTGTTATGATCAGGTGAGAAGGGGTGAACTGGGTCCCCTCTATTCAGCCTCCTTGGTTGGTCAGCACAAAGATTTAAGTTTCTTTTTCGCAAGGATATGCCTTTTTCAAATCCAAATGTATTTAATTATTTAAGCAGTGAGCAATAAGGAGCCAACCAAACAAGGTTTTCTTGAGTTAAAGAAAGAGCAAATTTATTCATCACTAAACCCGAGGGAAAAAAATTAAAAACACAATGTCTCACACAAACATATATCAGAAATAAGGGAAGTTAGAATCCAATAAAAATAAGTTGGACGAATATACAGTTAAGTGTCCTTGGGGCATAGATTGAAACCATGGGATGGATTTAGATTTGCTGGTTTGTTGTTATGTTATAGGATTTTTGCCAAGTTAATAAATCCAATCCTGCTCCTGGCTGATGTGTGGCTGCTCATAAATGGGCACATGTAAATGTGGTGCTACTTTGCACTCATTCACATTAACAATAGCAAACTGCATTTTGAAGATATCCAGAGTAGAGCTAGGTATTCAGGTAGTTTCTCCCCTGTTGGCGTGAGTGAGGTGGCATTGTTTAATATGGCTTAATCATACAGACACCCTGGGGTGCCTGTCATGTAACATCAAGAAGAGAAACTGGGTCGGGTCCTTAATTGTGAAAACTAGAAACTATGTGGCTTGGAAAGAAAGCTAAATAAAATGTATAATAATTAAGTGCTGAAACAACAGTTTCTGATACACAGGGGACTACATTAAAAACACGACATTCCCGAGAATTAGCCAGGAGTCAAAATGACCAGGAATTGTTTTGAAATAACTGAATATTCCCAGTCATCCCTGGAGGGCTGACAGGTGTGATTATATTAGCACTTTCTGTGGTGGCATCTGCACTTAAGACAAGGTGTAGCTTTTATCACTTTCCTACTGAGCAAAATTAACTCATTCCTTTCAGGTTTCCCTCTCTAAAGCTGTTATTGTGAAATCCACAGGGGCGATTCTCCCAAAAACTTTTTAAGTATCGAATTTGTGTAAAAACTGGAAGTAAGTAAGTTTATTTACTAGTCACAAGTAAGGCTTACATGAACACTGCAATGAAGTTACTGTGAAATTCCCATAGTCGCCACACCCCAGTGCCTGTTCGGGTCAATGCACCTAACCAGCACATCTTTCAGACTGTGGGAGGAAACCGGAGCACCCGGAGGAAACCCACGCAGACACAGGGAGAATGTGCAAACTCCACGCAGGCAGTGACTCAAGCCGGGAATCGAACCCGGGGCCCTGGCACTGTGAGGCAGCAGTGTTAACCACTATGCCACCGGACTGCCCTTGGAGTAAACCACGCTGGTATTTTCAGCAGAGTTTCAAAATGAATCTCGCACACGCTGCATCACAGAGTACGTCAGCGTGAATCATGCTGACATTCAGTGGGTGGGGCCTATTACCACTGAAGAGGCCAGCAGCATAGCGCTGAGCATGTGCTGATCTGTCAGTGCTGAGATTGGCACATGAGCCGTGGCCCCTCTCTGCCTGCCTCCTGATTGCTGGCCAGCTTGATTGCTGGCCAGCCCCGCGACCCCCTTATCACCGGCCGTGCAACCACGACTCCACACCACCCCCCCCCCCCCGCTCCTGTGGGTCGATCGCTGGCCCCCAAACTTGTTTGTGCCAGCTTCGCTTGCCCTTCCCCCTCCCAACCTCTGCCAGCCTGATCGCTGGCCTCCCTTCCTCTGTCACTAAGCCCAAATGCAGAGTGGCTGCGGGACCCCGCCCACCCACACCGATCGCCCCCATTTCCTTAGGCTGTATTTCCTGGAAGCCCTTCCACATATCGTTTTTTTTAAAAAAATGTTTTTGAAGATCATTCCGAATGTTTACACACAACGCAACATACACTCCAAAATTGATACAGCACAGCATAATAATATTTCCACATATACATACTGAGAAGACCAGCAAATTATCATTACAATTGGTTTGGAATATCAATTATCAATTACAGTTGGTTATAATCATTGTAATCGTTGCTATTCTAATTGGTGCCTTCCTTTGCGTGGATAATGAAAGGATATTACCCAGAGTGGGGGATATCAGGATAACAGGATAAAAGGATAAAGCCATAAGCACACCCTCATCCACGGGATAACAAGAACCGAAGTACACAGCGTAAGGGAGCCCATATGGGGTCAAATAGAGTCTAAAACAGCACTGCAAACCTCCAAATACTAAAAGGATACCACAGAACAAAGGAAACATCAGAATACAACCCCAAACCCAAGATGCAGCATTGCAGTGTATACCCTCACACACATGATACCAGGAGTAGATTTACACAGCCTCATAAGAAGAGTACAGATAAAACAGAGCCCAGGTATCTAAACTTAACCCCAGACCTCATGAATAACAGGATACCTTCCATTAGGGAGACCTAAACCTATAAGATAATCTCCACACCTTCCAAGTACGAATTTTCAAAATAGCTAAATAGCTGCTACCCTTGACTACAGAGCCAAAGAAGGTAAGGGATATTGACACAGATAAAAGAAGAGCCAATAAGTCAAAGACTCTCACACCAAGCTTGGGCTCACCACAAAATGAGCCTCACTCATCTCCAACCATATTGGAGTTGTCGCTCAAGCCCCACCATCAGCTGGAAAATTTAACTCATTTACCACTTGCCAGCCAGAAGAAGAATTGCCAAGACAGCATGGATGGGATATCTTGGGGAAAGATACAATCTTTCCCCTCCCGACAGGGTGAGGGAAACTCCATGGGATCAAATATAATGAATCGGAGCCCAAATTAGCACCCTCCTGACCTAGAAAGCAAAAGGAAACCTCAAAGAAAGAAACACCAGGATAAGACCATAGACACATGAATGGTTTGACAGTGTGCACTCTGATGTGCAGAATATCAGGACCATAGCCACACAACCTCATCGGAGAAACTCAGATAATGCGGAGCCCCGGAAACAACAGAATGCTACCCCCAACCCCCGAGGAGCCTAACCTCAAGATGGGGAGTTGTCCCAATAGGGGACAACTCAGAGGAGGACAGTCTTGCTCTCTCATCCAGCATATTCTTAGCAGGGTCCAGGAATAGATAATCAAAGTAGCTACTGCTCTGATCTACCCAACCAAGATAAACGTAGAGCAAGGACACAGCTAAAAGAAGGGCTGACAGACCAGGAATACTCACACCACCCCTGGGCTCCATTACAAATGCCAGGATTACAGTACAAAAACAGGATCAATATTGCACAATCCTGATGACAAATAACCAACCTAACACACTCCCCAATCGAATGACGGAAACCCATTATCAGCCCACAAGCAAAGAAAATATCTCTGTATTACAAACACTAGACCCCAGGAATTTAGATTTGACACGGGGCCAGAAGCAAGGTGGACAGACCCCTTACCCACCCTGCTTCCCAGGTGCCACACGGAGGGACGAAGATGGAACATAAACAGTAACACATTTTAAACTAGTATGATAATAAGATTTAGCGTTTAGCCAATTTTACATGTTTGAATGCGTGGTAATCAGGTTCACGCCATCGATGGGTGTGAACCTGATTGTGTCTGGTGGGAGGGCCTGGTGCTGGTGGGCGGTGGAGCATCTATGGCAGTGTCTCCTCAAATAACCTTTCTCACCTAAGGTGTCTGCCTGTTGCAAAGATCCTAGAGGAAGTAGAAAAATAGAGATATTAGGGTGCACAGATGCAGAAGAAATAAACACAATGTAATTTAATGTAGTTAGGCCAGTGGCTGTGCATTTTGTAGTGCTTAATGAAGGGGTACAAGGGCTCTTTCCAAGATTTTTCGATGGAGGGAAGAGAATTGTCAGGATACTGGGGGAAGGTTGGAGGCTACTATCTCGTAGAGTAGAGAGAGAGATACATGAAGTGCATTAATCAACCATACTACTCCGATGAGGTAACTGCGGTGCTTTCTGCACTGTGTCTAGATGCTGAGGGTGACATTTGGAGCTGACAACCTCTGAAATATTCCTCCAGCTCTTGTGGAATGATTATTTATGCAGCTATAGCACAGCAGCTCCTTCCCGGCCCTCACTTCTTTCACAAGCTCTTCCAGTGAAGCTTCTGAGAACCTAGAGCCTAACTTGTGATACATTTATAGGAGATTGATCTTCCACTGCCTTAAAAACAGAAAAAACCTCAAGGGAATAAAACCAAGTTTTGAGGGTGCATTCTCACTTTAAGTAGGCCTCTGAATGATTTGCTGGAACTTGCTCTCTGAGAGTGGATGGCCAGTCGTTTGGGTGCAAATCTCACCAGTGAAATTATGATATGGTCAGGAGTTATCTTCTGGGTCTGTTTTTGACAATGGAGGGTGAGTTTTAAATTGAAAGTAAAATTCACCTGACCTGTTATAAACTAAATTTAAGAGATTAAATTAATGTTACTGTGTTTTTGTGGCTGTAAATGCTGTCAGTATATTGATGCAGTTTTCTGAATGTCTTGTTAAAGTGCAAATGTAGCAAGTGTGTCAGTAAGAAACCTTTTGCTATCATAAGTACAATCGTTCCTTTAGTTCCTCATCACATATTCCTTCCAAGTGCATGCTTTACCTAACTAGACTAGTTATTTACTGGAGACTTGGGGGTAGGATTCCTCTGTGGTCTTTGGAATCCTGATATCGGAACCAAATAGGGGTTGCCAGGATCGGACTAGGGGAGTTATTTTCCTCAGTGATGGACTCTGAATTGGTCACCTCCAAGCTCGCTGTCCATTAATCAAAATGGAGGGCCCCTCAGAGGAATGGAATTAATTAACTTTGTTTCGAGGGGCCAAGTGGAAGGGTCCTTTGATCAGAGGGGAAATCCTTTTGGCAGTATGTTTTGGTTGAAGCCATCCCTGCCTTGGCCCTGTGGACTGCTGAAGGGAGTCTCCTGCAACTCCATGAAGTTGGTGGTTTCTGCATTCGGCAGGGGACCATTCAGTTGCCAACAAGTGCTCTAAATAGCCTCTAATTGGCGCTTTAAATAAGATGATTCATTGCCCACCACCTTGCAGCAGGCAGCCGATCCACATTCTTGCCCACCCCAGGGAAACTAACCTAGTGTCGGGGAGCCATCCCAACGAAGCTCCCTGCTATTTTCCTCACCCTCATTCCCTGACTCCCTCCCCCCACAAAAGATAACACCACCTCCACCTCCTGGGGTCAGGAAATTCTCTTACAGATATGGATATAAAGTTAGTGATATTTAGCTATCAGTTACTGAATGCTAATGATATAATGTTGATAGTGATCATATTGTTATATCACGTTGACCTGAGACACATTTCAAGTTGATGCTTTTTGGGAGAATGTGCACGATAATGATGGACAGCAAAGAAAATCTACACAGTTGCAATTAAAATATGTGTCCATATAGCCCAACCAGAAAATATGAATAAGATGTTACTTTTTATGTTTTGATTTGTTGGTAGTTCCCAATATTGCAATAAAAAGTTTATCCACTTTTAATGAAAATATCAAAACCATATTATGTTGTTCACTGTAATGATGATATAGTAGTTGTCAATTGAAGCAAAAGTCCACATTTATTATACTTGAGGTTGATTACATAGCTACAAACTTAGTATTGTAAGGTTTTACTTACTTCCTGCAGGAATTGTATGCTTATGTGTTTTCTGTTTGATATAGTTGATAAGTTAGCGTAATACTGGTATTGTAGAAGGATTCCTGTTTTTATTTTGAATGTACGACTATTCATGCCAACTCCATATGATGTGAATAGTTTTGTTTCATTGCTAGTTTAAGTATCTTTACTTCTGGAATCTTCCTCCTAAGCAATCAGCTCTGTAACAAATGAGTTGCTGGAGGCATTAGACTTTGCTTGAAAAATACAAGTGTTTACAAATAGACTTTTCATTACACCATTAATTGAAATGAAAATTAAAACAAAACTGTTTTTAAATCTAACTCCGTAATTTCTTTGCCATTTTATTCAGTCCTGTCTCCAAATTATTGTATTTGGGAATGGTCAGTAGCTTTTCACAATACTAATGCATGTATTTCAATGGAAGAAGTTGAATGTCAAATAGGATAAATCAGCTGAAAGAGTTAAACCTGTAATGATATTTTCTGTTTACTGAAAAATCTACCAGATTTTTATGGTAGACCAACTTTATCTATACAGCCACACAAATAATTATCTATGATAATTACCAGCCTGAAGATGAATCTCTAAATGTTTTTCTGATGATAGTGCTGGGGTTGGCAGGTGTTAAAAGTGCCTCCTAGGGACAAAGATTGAAGAGGGGATAGTTCCCACTAATCCTTGAGGCAAGGATGTTTTACATTGTATTCTGTCATGTGAAAAAGAGCCTTGTGTGGTGCCCTACTAATGAAATTTAATAGGCAAAGGTCATGTATCTTTATGAGAAAACAGAGGAGCTCTAGCATGATGAATGTACTGTGCAGGGTTCAATGGAGGGTGCTCATGGATAAAATCCATGTTTAAACAGTGTTCCATGCAACTGATAAGCATTTGACAATTTAAAGGACTGCCTCACATAAATATTATTTTTCTACCTTGTCACCTTTTATCAAATGTAACATATTATGAGAGATCATATTTCATAGATTCTTTGCTGTGTTGTACTTGGTATGCTTTGCTGTTTCTGAAGGTTGCAGTTTATATTCAGTTACGTCTGCTCTTTTTAAGTAGAAACAATATGCACATATTAGTCTTCTATACAAAAAAGCATCAAGTGCAGATTTGCACTTCTAAAATGTGATTAGTGTTGCACAATTTTTACATGTTGATTACCTATTGTATTATCGTAAAAATGGTTTTCATGACGGCTTTCCAATTCCAATGTAGATATTACAAAGGAAATATTGTAATCCACGTTTTAGCAATGATGACTTGTCCCTTTTTGGATAGCCTGATTGCATTGAAGCCCTGTGGAGGGTGGAGTGGGGGAAATGGGCACAGTGGCAGAGAGAGCTGTTGATGCAGCATGTCAGAAAACCCATGCTTTTTTAAGAAGATGCATAAAACAGTTAAATTTGGAATTACTGCTGGTTTGTAGTAGAGCAGTGATGATACCAGTTCATTTGCTGAAGTTCTACTGCTGAGTCGGGAGACACTTCAATAAATCAAACAGAGCTTGATGGATTCTCCAATTCATTCAAATGAATGCCTGGAAGAGTGAAGAAATCTTGCAGTATTCCCTATTTGACAAAGGCTGTGCAAAGAGCCTGAATGGATGAATGGTTGATTAATTTTTACCAGAAATTTTACTGACAGCAGGAACTGTATTTTTGCTTTTATTTTGAACACATGGTAGTGTTTTTATGTACGGTGTGAATGATAATATTTTAATGTATACTTCCAGACAAGTTATTTAATCTGCTGTCAAGCAGTTTGACTCGGAGTTAATAACGAGGTCATACCTTTCCAAGAGTTGAGTTGTTTTATTTGGTCAAAAGCCATAGCAAATACAAATGCAACCCTGTGGCATTTATGCCTATCTGCCTTAATTACCATATTAGTGGTGTAGCCAAATTCTGATTGTTGAATGTTCATCTTTGCTTTCCATTCTTACATTCACATGTTCCAAGTTTAAGGCATTTCCTCAAAGTTCCCTGTAAACATTTTCACTGGTAGGAATTTCGAAAATTCTTGAATAATTATTCTTAATATGTATTTGCTATCTTTAAATATTGTTATGGATGTTTTGTTGGTAGAATGTACTGTATTCCATTGAAGGATGTTTTACATTTAGCTAAGATCAAGTTATTATAAAATTGAGTACCATCTCAACACTATCCAGCAAGAACTGAGGGAGGAGTTAGTTACTTTGTGATCCTGGTAACATATTCATTCCCTCCACCCTGAAAATTTTCACATTAAGTTTATTTATTAGTCACAAGTAGGCTTACATTAACACTGCTATGAAGTTACTGTGAAAATCCCCTCGTCGACACACTCCGGCGTCTGTTCAGGTACACTGAGGGACAATTTAACATGGCCAACCCACCTAACCCGCACATCTTTAGACTGTGGGAGGAAACCAGAGCACCCGGAGGAAACCCATGCAGACATGGAGAGAAGGTTCAAACTCCACCTTGACAGTGACCCAAGCCGGGAATTGAACCCAGGTCCCTGGCGCTGTGAGGCAGCAGTAATAACCACTGTGCCACCATGCCAGTCCTTGTTGAGTGCACCATCACTCCCTTAATTCTGCATTCAAGAACATTGAAACCATTCACCCAACTTCTATAGCACTAGCATCCTGATGATGCAGACTCAATTCCTTAATCCAAGAAATTTATATAAATTGTAATTATTTGAGGTCCCATCACTGATCTCTGTGTGCACATCACTTGTTACTTCCTGCCAACCTGAAAAAAACCCATTTATGCCTGTTCTTTGCTTCTCTCCATGCCAAAAAAAGCAACCATTTGGATAGACTCTTTCAAAGAGCCTGCACAAGCATAATTGGATAAATGGACCCATTCTGTGCTATATCATTCTATGATACCAAAGTAACAGATGCGATAAGGGTGATGAATTTAATTCCCAACACAATAATTGCCTTCCATTAATTTCTCATCCAAGCGTTAACCAATGGTGTTCCTCTAATTTGAAGGTTTCCAAGTCTGCTACTTTCATGAGTTGCTCTCAACAAAGTTGGTGGAAGGTTGCTGTTGCTCTATGTTCGGCAACTTTCAAATAGTCAGGCTTGTGAGGGCCCAGTTATAGACCTTGTTCCTGGTAAAGCATGGTCATGCTGGCGGCATGGTGGATATTGGCTAAGGGAGTGACACAGTGATTGATGTGCTAGCATCCTGATAGGGGGCAACATGTATTGTTCCTGTCACAGGATGCCCTTTCCAGTGGGATTGGGATTCATCACTTCTACTAGTCTGTAGGGGAGCAGATTGCAGCAGGCGAGTGACTCTGTGGAAACTTCTATACTGCCAATCAACACTCTCTATAGTGGATGCATGTTTCTTGAATATGGAGCCCAGTACCAAGATGGCAGTCTTCATGAACTACTTCAGTTCCATGGTCTAGATCTTTTGTCACCCTGTGTGGAGGAGGGCAAGTAAGTCCGAGGACCTCCTCATGTGTCTGACCCAAGTCTGAACAAGGAAGTCACTCACTCGATGGCAATTGCACTTTGGCTGACTGCCTCTCTTCAGTGGATTTGTTTGTGCCCAGATGGCCAAGGAGCACATGGTGTCTACCAGCAAGCTTATGGCCTTCCATCACTTGCACGCACAGCACTTTGACGTGGTAGGTGGTATGAATAATATTAAAGTTTGTGAAGTTATTTTGTTTAAACTGAAGTTCTTTATTAGCTGTCTTCCTCTAAAAACAGGCACTTTGGTTAAGTTTGTTGTTTGATGACACAAATCAACTTAGACTGGGCATTTTCCCTTTCAAACTGGGTTGGAACAAAGGCCGGACAGTAAATGTATTGGTGCTGGCAGTCTATGTGCTGGTCTGCTGCCTCTGTTCCTGACTCTGAAGGCGTTCTCAGTGTTGTGCGGTGCGTGAGGTGGGGGTGGGGAGGTGAAGTTGCCCGGCTCCTTAATTGGGTGGCTTGAGGTCATTGGGGAGCTTGCTAAAAGCTTGTGTTCTGTCCTTCAAAGATTTCCATGGGTGTTGGGGGGTAATAGAAACTGCCTGAAGCTGACAAACTGCAGCCTGACAGGAAAACGTATGGCAGCGCTGAAGCATTTTTATCTAATGCAAAAAAGTGACTGTTTGGACAAAAAAGTAATGAACAATAACATAAATGTTGGCAATCAATCTCTCTATACTTTCCATTTGCTTTGTCCATTTGCTTTGAACATGAAATCCTCTAATTGTTCCAATGCCACACACAAATGGCAGCCACAGAAACGGCTACCGATAAAGGTCCATTTCCCTGGTGTCCCACCTCCATTTTCACTACCCAACCCTTCCTTCCTTCCACTAATTGAGTGGTGGACTCATCTCTCAGTTCATTTAGATCCCGATCCGTGAAAATTGCACTTTATAGCACGCTGGAATGGGTTTGTAACCTGGATTTGAAACAGCCTCCCAATTCTTGCCTCCAACCAATGGCAGATTAACTACCACCCGGACCCCTAGGCTGAGCTTTAGTAAGGCCCCCTGAACTTGCCTCCTGCCCCATCCTTCGTTGAATAGAATAAAGTGACGTTAGATAACTTATATCGTTGTACTATGTATAATGTACTACATGTATAATATCATAAAGTTATATGAATCAATTACAACCCTTTTATTCATTTATTTTTCATTTTCTTTACATTTGTACTTTAAAAAGCTTCCGTGTTTTTTAGTTTACCAAAGTGTCGATAACAGCATGCAAATCAACAGATCGAAGCATGTCTGATTCAATGTGCATGAGTGCCAGATGACTAAGTTTCTCATCGCTCATTGTTGAGTGCAAATAGATTTTGATCCTCTTCAGTGCCGAAAATGAACGCTCACCTGAACAGTGAGTGATTTGTTTTGCTCTCGGGCCCCCCTCCCTTCCGGGCCCCTAGGCTTAAGCCTACTCAGCCTAATGGTTAATCCGCCACTGCCTCCAACTGGAAAATCTGGCTCCTGTGGCCCTTTTCGTTTAATCAAGGGAAGGAAGTTATTTGAGCTTCCACCAAAACTATAGAAGTTGCTGATATTGACTTCTGTTGTGAGGCCTGGCTGCAGCATCCTGGAGTTTTCCACACTGTATAAGACACTGTGTTGATGCATAATGAGACCAGGCACGCTAAATATTGCTGAAGCTCACGAGGACCTCCAGGCATAAGAACGTAAGAAGTAGCAGCAGAAGTTGGCCATAGGGCCTTCATGCCTGCTCCATCGGTAAGATTATGAATGATCTCATTGTGGCCCTAACCTCACTCTCCTGCCTGCTCCCCGTCTCCTGTAGATCAAAATTCTGTCTAATTCAGCCTTAACTATATTCAATGACCCAGCAATTCAGTAAAGTTTCACTAGGCTGATTTCTGGGATGAAGGGGTTGCCTAATGAGAAAAGATTGAGCAGATTGGGCTTATACTCATTGAAGATTAGAAAAATGAGAGGTGATCTTGTTGAAACATAAGATTCTGATGGGGCTTGACAGAGTGAATACTGAGAGGATGCTTTCCCCAGCCTCCACTGCACTCTGGGGAAGAGAATTCCAAAGATTAATGACCTCCTGGGAGAAAAGATTCTTTCTCATCCCTTCATTTTAAAGCTGCCTCCCCTAGTTCTAGATTTCCTCATTGATCCAGTTCAATAGATGAGTGTTGTTGACCTGATCCTCACTCCCTCACTCAATTCCCATGCACCAGTATCCACACCTAGTAATCCAATATCCACTAAGTGTAGAACTCACAAGCCCTATAACAACAATGGGATTCTTTTAGATGCTCATAAAATAGTCAAAAGAAACAAACAGTACCTCAATGTCTTCTTAAAAAAAGAGCATAATCCTGTTAGAACCTCATAAAACAGTCACGATAAACAGTCATTCAAAGGCCACTTCCAACTAAGAGGTCTTAAAACTGTCAAAACAAGCCCTCAGAGACTTTTTGTCAGCTGCAGCAATAACCCTTGCTGATCTGAATTCAGTAATGGTTTTGGAGCCCGCCAAGCATTCATAATGAGGTATTATTGCACAGTTGTGTCAACAAAACTTCCAGAACTGAATGTATTAAAGTCTTTGAAGACAACCAGAAGCTCAGCCTTCTGCTCAAGCTTTGAAGCAGTGACACAGACAGCTGAACTGAAGTAAAATTAAAAAATTAAAACATAGGGGAAAACTGACAAATCTGAATTTAAATATTGTTCAATGCAGTAAAGCACTTTCTCCATTGGATAATGTATTGTAATGAATCTGAAGACTATTTCATTTTCAGAGTGAAGGTCAATTTAATGGTCACTTACCTTTTAAGAACAAAACCTGATCATTGATCACATTATTAAAAACTTGTAAAACTTATGAAAGAGCATTTTGTTGTGAAATTGGCAACACTTTTTGACTAAACTGTCAAAATGTTTCCGAGTCTAGGACAGGGAATCTCCCATGGTTCATGACACCTTTGAGTTGCTGTGAACTTAGTTTCCTTCAAAGATCAGCCCAACTCTATCAAGATTGTGGAATGTCCACCTCTGCAATAGAGCCAGCAATGTTGGGGGAGTTGCATGTGGGCTTTTGACCCACACCCTTGTCAGTGGTGGGAATAGGGTTTGGAATCTTGAAATTGGGTCGCAACCACCATTTTTGAAGCTCTCCCGATGTGGGTTGGTTCTCTGTCAGGTAGGCAAAGTTCAGCCCTTTGCACCCCCTCACAATTTGCTTTCCTACTTATCTTGGTATTTAAAGGTTTGGAGGCAGCCCCCTGACTCATCACTGCAGAGATAATTCTCTCCACATTATTACAGAATAGAGCTGAAGTTTTGGCTGGAATTTTACCGGCATGCCCGCCCCTGCTCGGAGAACAGCATTCTCTGTTGGCCTTGGGCGGGACTGTACGAACCTCGGGTGGATGTGCCGGTAAAATTCCACCCTTTGAGTCTGGATGACCCTTCATTAGAGATCAACATTTCAAATCAGAGCTCTGACGAAGGGTCGTCCAGATTTGAACAGTTAGCTCTATTCTCTCTCTGCAGATGTTGTCAGACATTTTTCAGCATTTTCTTTTTGGTAAGTTCTTGGTGGGAAGATTAATGGCCAACCTATTAATGATCATGGCCAATTAATAACCACTTGAGGGCTTTGTCCCACCACTGCTGGTATTAACCCAGGGGAGGGTACAGATTACCCCAGATTAAAACTGAGAGGCAGCTTGTCAGCTCCGGGAGTTGAGAGTCCTCCGACCAAAGGCACTCAGTGCTTGATTGAAGGACTTGACGTCGGAAAGGGGGAACCTGCTGATTGAATGCTGAGAGCCAAGCCTCTTGCTCCCAACCCTCTTCTACCTCTCACTCTTCGAAGCCCCCCACCCTCTTTCCTAACATTATTTACCTGCAGCTTATTGCTCCAGTTGGTGCTTTTCCTGAAGCAGCTCCCCCACTCCCACCCTGTGGCTGCCACCTCTGATTGGCAAGCCTCTCTGGATAAGTGCTTCAACTTTTAAAATAATGTTTTAGAATGTATATTTATGTATTTGTTATTTTATTCCCCAAGTCATCACAGTTCTTTAAATATTCAGGCATCCGCAATAATTTGCCGCCTTTCAGTTATTTTACCTCCTCCTCTTCCTTTGGCTTCCTAGTCCTGTCTTTCCTCCTTTGTTAGCTACCTGATTTCCCTGCACCTTTTGGAGTCTTGCTTTGGCCTTCAGTCTGCCTCCAAAAGCTTTTTTGGCCACCTCTTTCCTTCCTTTGCCTCCGAACCTCCTGGGATATAGGATTTGCTCCTGACATTTGCTGAGTTTTTGCCTCTGTCCTTGGGCCTTACGCTACTTTTCCATTCTTCCTTGTGACCCCTGGTACAATTATAAGAAAAAAAACACAGGAAACCTGGAAGCAGCTTAAAAAAAATCAATTTAAGATGAGTAACTCAGAATGTTGTAAGCTCCAACTATCCCCAAAGTTATTCAATTATTGTTCAAATTATTTTTGGGCTCCTAATTTGTTTAATGTTCCTTTTTCAAAATTCCCAGTGTGAGTAACCTAAAATTAGTGCCTTTTTCTTGGAACTTATTGCCAGTCAGCACTAACTAATAGAAAAGGCACATAGGGAAGGAACCATGTTCCTTGGGAAGACCCTTTTTCCAATTTACTTTGCATTTCCTTCCTGCTCAGACCCATTATCACCAGCAGAAAGGCACATCAAAATAAACATGTGGGTACAGGACAGAAGTGAGGTGTCATGAATTTATGAGACTACATGAAGACGTCAGGCAGCGATAGATAAAGAATCATTCTTTCTATCTTCATAATATCATTCATTGCATACTAATGGGTTTTTAGTCACAGGTGGGATACATTAGGAATAAGCGGAATGATGGATTACAGTGTAGAAGAGCAGCCAGACCATGGAAAATCCATTAGTTGTCCACTCATGATGGTTGGATTGTGGAGGATGCAGCCAATGGAACACCTTGTCCAGTTAGTATTGGAGGGTTCCTCTAGAGTGATTAAGGCAGTGAACTGTTGCTTTGTGGTCTGCTCTATAATATTTCATGTGACAGCATGGATGTCATTGTACACATGGTTGCATTGCGGAGTGGAGTCATGAGCAAGGTGTACTCTCCTCTCCTGGCATAAAGAGCCTCTGTCACTTTTCTGACACAGCAGTGAACAAATGGGGGATGTTACAGATTTTGCCTTCTCCAGCGTGGTAGGAAGAAACTAAAGGGCACGTAGAACTGTCCTGTTATTGGCAGTGCTGTTGCCTTGCTCTGAGACAGCAGGTTTGGTTCCAAGAGGTGACACACTTCTGCGAACAGCTCTTTGTAAAGTGCAGATGACACACAAACTGCTTCAGGCTTAGGTGAAGCCAAGAGAGGTGCTCCCAGAGGACCCTAAGTATGATATGGCTTCCTACCTGAGAATCCTCCCCCTCTCCTCTTCCCTCTGTACTTGTCCTCTTCTTTTCTATCTCTGCTTTATTTTCCTCTTGTACTCCAGCGCAAGAAGAATTGCAATTATATCACTTGTATTTGGAAGCAAATGCTGTGATCTTGAAGACACAACCAAAGCCTTTTGCGCATGCGGCATCATTCCCTGCAGACTTCAACAACTGCAACCAACTCCTCAAAACATTTAGCACTTCCACAAGTTCAAATTCAGCAGAAGATAATCAGCAACTAACCTGCAAGTTGTTGATGATCTCTTTAAGCAGTACTTATGGTGGGGGAATCTTTCCTGTTGCTGAATACATGTTCAGATTTGTAAGGTTCTGAGAAGGCATTAGCTAGAGTAATGAGGTCTGAAATGATGTCAGAGCAATATAACATGTGTTAAAGTCCCCACACTCCTAATATCCACGCTAACGTTCTCACCAAGATGGCATTCGACACAAGCTACACAAGAAGTGTCAGTGCACACCATGGATACCATTCTGATAACAAAATCATATCATTAGTGCCTGAACTACAGAAACCACGGAGGCCAGTTTTGCAGCCGTTCCCTTTATAGGAATTCACTAAAAGTTTTTTTTTCTATTTGGAATTGGACATATCAGTGCTATTTCAGATTATCTTGATTTTTTTTCAGTTAATGCTGGACTTGATTGGTCAGAAAATTCTATTTGAGCCAATGCAGAATTCATGATGCTTTATCTAATTCAGAAGATAGAAATATTAATTCAGTAGTGTGTGGGAGACATTTGGAAATAGACTCCAAAGCTAGTGTGTGAGCCTGAAGCGCAGCCATATAGATGACCCGGGCTTCTTGTAGTTAAATTAATATTTGCCTGTAGTTTTTTAAAAATGCTTAGCTTTCACAATATCAAGCAGTTCCTGAACATTGACAAATCAAGCCCAATCTGCTGCTTCTAGTTTCCTTTTGGGACAGGTGGGAATGTTGCAAATATTTTCACTGGCATCATTTATGCATCTACAAATAGAGATTGTATGCTTTATACCACTGTATTGAAGAGCCATGCAGATGGGGAGACATGTTGTTGTCACCCTGCTGAGAAAAATTAAGTGAGTCAATTAAAGAGGAGTCTGGAAGTAGTGAATAAATAAGTGGTCTGTTCATAGAATTGAAATCTAAAATACAGAAATCAATGAAGTTTGAAGTTCGTTAATATTTATTAATTTTGATTTGGGTCTAGGTTAAATTTATAATTCAGATGTGTATTTTCAAATTTCAAGACAGCTGTGAACCAACATAGGGGTTACTCACAAGATAAGCAAGCTGGAGTATTTCCTATGCCCTCTAACTGGACACACAGGAGGTTAAACATTCAAAAGGACAAGGATCTTACTGTTATTTCTACTCTTGGAAATCCATTGATAATGCAACTGATATAAATAATTGCCTGGATTATACTTTATTTCCTATTGTCTCATGTAACTAATGTATTTTTGTGTAATTTCACTGAAATATTTTACTGAAAAGCAAGATGAGATTTCAAATTTTGGTTAGGCAGGTTCCAAATAAAGTTCCATTGTGGATTAGGTTTAACTTCAGTTGCAATAGCCTGAATGCAATAGTAATAAAAATAAATTCACATTTTACTCGTTAACTAGATGATCTCCATTTATTGTTACATGCTTGAGCTGTATATGTGAAGGAGAATATAAATCATTACTGTTTCCTTGGATCTGTTTCAGTCTTTGTTAATGTTTACTGGAAAAAAAATCTTAGAGGTAATAGTCCAGACTTTACACCATCCTCCCCATCTTGATGCTTCACATGCTTGGAGATTGAAACTTATTGTAGCAGGAGAAAGAAGTCTATTGCTGTCTATTGAAAAAAAAAATATTCTCAAGGTAATTTTTTATTTCTTTGATGGGGCCTCAGCGTGGTTTTGCTCTGAGAGCTCTTGCACAGGCTCTTGTTCAAGGTTTTTCACAGGGAACCCATCAACAGTTTATGAATATGGCGCACTGGGACCTACTGCATCCAATGTTCAAGGCCTTGTTTCCTTCATTGACATGTCTTTATCACATGCTCACCTACATATGGATAGGTATATTTCCCTAGTATAAATACCTGATAGTGGAGTGCATTTCTGAGTTCCCATCTGCTTCTGCTTTTACCTCAGCCTCTGCTTACCACAGATAGTGGGGAGGTGGAGCTGGAAAGTCTGAGTCAATGTGTCAGAAGAGCAGTGTAATATAAATTAAATGAAAATGGAGGAAATTGTGACTGAGCCACTTACAAAAGGTGGCATTGGCATATAAACTTGATCCTTAGATATATTTTTCTTTTAATTCTTTCACAAGATGTGCACGGGCATCGCTGGCTAGGCCAACATTTGCAACCCATCCCTAATTGCCATTGAGAAGGTGGTGGTGAGCTGCCTTCTTGAATCGCTGTAGCCCGTGTGGTGTAGGTGCACCCACCGTGCTGTTAGACAGGGAGTTCCAGGATTTTGCTCCAGTGACAGTGAAGGAAGAGCGATATAGTAAAAGTCAGGATGATGTGTTGCTTGATGGGGAACTTGCAGGTGGTGTTATCATGCATCTGCTGCCCTTGTGTTGGAGATCATGGCTTTTGAACATATGTTGAAGGAACCATGATATGTTTCTGCAGTGTATCTTGTAGAGGTACACACATTGTGCGTTGGTGGTAGAGGGAGTGAATGTTTAAGGTGGGGGATGGGGATGCCAATCAAACAGGCTGCCTTAACCTGGATGGTGTCAAGCTTCTTGAGTGTTGTTGGAGAAGCACTCATCCAGACAAGATGAGAGTATTCCATCACACTCCTGACTTGTGCCTTGTAGATGATGGATAGGCTTTCGGGTGGTCAGAACATGAGTTACTCACACTGCTGTTTGGTATGGGAGTAGTGCTGTGTTGTTGCTTCACCAGGTTGCTTTTAGGTATGCCTGGTGTTGTTCTTGGCATGTCGTCCTACACTCTATAGTGAACCAGGGATGATCCCCTGACTTGGTGTTAATGGTAGAGTGGGGGATGTGCCAGGCCACAAGGTTACAAATTGTGGTTGAGTACTATTCTGCTGATAGAGATGGCCCACAGCGGCCTCTTTGTCCTGGATGTCTTCAAAACTTTTTGAGTGTTGTTGCTGCGGCACTCATCCCAGGCAAGGGGAGAGGATTCCATTACACTTGTGCCTTGTAGATGGTGGACATCCTCTGGGGAGTCATAGAATCATAGAATCATAGAATCCCTACAGTGCAGAAGGAGGCCATTCGGCCCATCGAGTCTGCACCGACCACAATCCCTACCCCCACATATTTTACCCGCTAATCCCTCTAACCTACGCATCTCAGGACTCTAAGGGGCAATTTTAAACCTGGCCAATCAACCTAACCCGCACATCTTTGGACTGTGGGAGGAAACCGGAGCACCCGGAGGAAACCCACGCAGACACGAGGAGAATGTGCAAACTCCACACAGACAGTGACCCGAGCCGGGAATCGAACCCGGGACCCTGGAGCTGTGAAGCAGCAGTGCTAACCACTGTGCTACCGTGCCGAGTCAGGAGATGAGTTATTCGCTACAGCATTCCTAGCTTCTGACCTGCTCTTGTTGCCACAGTATTTATATGGCTAGTCAATTTAATTTTCTTGTCAATGGAAATCTCCAGGATGTTGATAATGGAGGATTCAGTGATGGTAATGCCATTGAATGTCATGGGGTGATGGTTAGATTCTCTCTTGTTGGAGATGGTTGTTGCCTGGCACTTGTGTGGCGCAAATGTTACTTGCCACTTATTAGTCTAAGCCTGAATATCATCCAGGTCGTGCTGCTTTTGGTCATGGACTACTTCAGTATCTGAGGAGTCACAAATGGTGCTGAATATTGTGTAATCAGCAGGAAATGTGCCAACTTCTGACCTTATGATGGAAGGAAGGTCATTGATGAAACAGCTGGAGCGATCTGATACAGTTGAATAGCTTGATAGGCCATTTCAGATGACATTTAACCACATTGCAGTGTGTCTGAGTCCCATATAGGCAAAGCAAGGTACGTACGGCAGATTTTTTCATAATTTTTACAAAACAGGTCAGCACCATTGATCAGTGAATTTTCTACGGACATGGTATATGGTGGGAGTGAATGGTGCCTGACCTTGGTTTTGCATTTAATGTTCTATTTATTTAGCATTCTACTTATATGTACAACAATGCCATTTACACATCCTTGTAGTACAGCCATTAAAAAATATATGTCTTGGGAAACTGGATGGACCACAAATCAGTTGTGTATATAGTTTGTTGGATCACGCTTGCTATCACCGAGGTTCTGTGACAACAGTAAAGCTTTGGAAAAGTGGCCCTCAAGTATTATTAATTTCCTTGCATTAAATTTGTTGCTATTGTTTGAGTATATTTGAAGCATGTGACAGGGACAATTGCTCTGAATAATCCTGCTTTCAGGAGGCACTGGTTTGTAATTTATGGAGCTATGCTTACCTCTGCCTTAAGCATGAAAAAAAGCAGTAGTCCTTTTTCCTTAAAAGATCCAACAGAGCAGAATTGGTCATGGTACATTCAAAATAGTGAATAAAGAGTAGTAGATTATTACATTTTTGGTGTGATTATCATTTTATGAATTTTGTTATCCTTCGAGAGTCATATATTCAGAGGATTATCTAGTCTACCTTTTTGATAGTATAATTGGCTGTGTAAATCATTGAGGGATGCAATTGAGGAAAGATGAGAGAGAAAGGGTAGTTAAAAGAAAAAAGAACATACTATCAGAATGCATTTTCAAAAACAAAAATCTGCAATTGATTCTTGTTTGTTAGCATTAAATAAAATCTCCACTTGTAAAAATGAATAACAGATGAACATTTCAGGATGGGGAGAGGAAAGTACATGGCTATTGATGAACAGTATAGAACTTAAAAGTTACAGTATCCACAACAAAAACAACAACAAGAATTACTTGCTAATTCCCTTCTTATTTTTACAAATTTACCCATAATGCAAGGGAGATGCCTTCATTTGAAGACAGGTGGTTGAGACCTGGATTTTTACTTCCCACTGAGGGCAAGCACAAATGTGGGCACAAGTTGAGAATCACTTCACAGGAGGAGTCACTGGATCTTGATACCTCTGTGATGAGACACCATTTTCAAAGGGATGGTGGGAGTGGGAACACACACTCTTCGAATTAAATGGATGTTGGAGCTTGTTGATGAATTCAGAGAAACAGTCTTAATATTTTTATTATATATTCTTTCATGGGACATGGGCATCACCAACATTTAGGGCCCATACTTAATTGCCTTGGAGAATATGGAGGTGTGCTGCCTTCTAGAATTGCTGCAGTCCATGTGTTGTAGGAACATCCACAGTGCAATTTGGAAGGAAGTTCCGGAATTTTAACCCAGCGACAGTGAAGCAATGGCGGTATAATTCCAAGTCAGGATGATGAATGGCTTGCACGTCAACTTGCAGGTGATGGTGTTCCCGTGCATCTGCTGCCCTTGACCTTCTAGGTGGTAGAGCTGGCGGGATTTTCAGTTACAAGGCACGAACGAGGAACGTGCAGTGTCTGGTACACATTAGGGTGCAATTGTCATAAATACAGCAGGGAGGTGTGAGGCCTAACATGTACACTGGTCAACATGCTTAAGAAGGGGAGAATAATGCTCAGATGCTCAACCACTGAGTTGCCACCATTGGTTCTGTGAGACTATTTGTGAGCAGTGCCAAGTAGGATTTTCACAGTGGACAAGAGGCTGCTGGCAACATTTGTGCCACAGGGGAAGCCTTGGTGAATGAATGGATGGCAGATGGGGAAGTCAAAATTCAGACAAGTTAGTTTGACTTCAGACAGTGTAGTGAGGATGAGCTTCAGCAGATACGCCCTCCTGGTCAGGCGGAGGTCAGAGGAGCACAGCATTGGGAATATGAGTCTACCCAAGACATCAGGTATACTGTCCAAGAGTCAGCTATCTGTGGAGATTACTTCAGTTGGAGACTGGTTTTGGGCATTGTCCCTCTCATTCAAGGTCACCATGATGTTGAACTTTTATGCGTTCAGGTCATTCCATGCATCAGCTGCAGTTCGCCCCAATTGGCATCATGCAGTTGGCAGCTCATCTCACTATCAGGAAGGTAAAGCAAGATGCCTGATTCTGGGGAGCGGGGGATTGCATTTATTTTCAGACAGATTGGCCAAAATAGACACAGAGGGCATTAGGCTTTGCTGCCATTGATGGATTTCTGCAAGTTAATGGAGGCATCGATGGCACCCACACAGTCATCAAGGCACTGGTGATCAGCCAATCAGATTCCTGAAATGAAAAACCTTTTATTCATTGAATGTCCAGCTGGTTTTTTGATCAAAGGAAGAGACTCTTGTACGTTTACTGAGTTTTAGGCCTGAGTTTTAGGCTCCCCCAGCAGGTTCTGAGGCTGAGGAGGTTGGGGGAAGGGGGTGTGGTTTGAGTGAATTAGCACCCTTCCTCAACACAGACATGATTTTACAATGGTGCGGATAAGATCTTGGATGGGAAGCCTGCCTTGCCCCAATAGGGCTTTTTGATGGGCACCTAGTGATTGAGGGTGGGAAACGAAAAAAGTCCTTACCCTTGATCTCGGGTGGGAAGGGGGCGGGTGGAAAGAACTCTTCGGATTGGGGGCATCGTCTACTCAGAGCCTGTGGGCTCTGCACTCTTCCCCCCCCCCACCCCCCCCTCCACCAGCCCAACCCCAACACTGAGATCACCCCCTTCTCGACCTCCCAGGGCATCGCCTATCCTCACCTCCCCTCCCCTCCCCAGGAACTCTGGTACTTACCAGAAGTGCAACCCTGGAGCTTAGTCTTGGGCACAGAACTGCAATAACTCTTCCAGACACTGCAGTGCTCTGCTTGGATGGGTTGTTTGACAGCTCTCCAAGGCAGGATTTTCATCCAAGTATGGATGGAAATCCTGCCGGCTGCCAGGCAGAACTCAATTGAGTGTGAAAAGGCAGCAGGCTTGTTAGAGTCGGTGGGGATGCCGGTTGCCACGCACTCACCATTCTGAAAACTCTGACCTTGGTTCCCAGATAGCTGTCATAATAACTTTCATTGCTCTTAAAAACTCAGGTCACCTGACATCATGGACAAAAACACTCAAACTCTCAAACTATTATACAACAAATCTCCTTCATTGCACTCTACCAAATTACCACAAAAGTATCAAACTCTGCTAAACAAATTTTATTCTACACAAAGTATCAAACTTTGTTACACACTTAGAGCAGAATTTCTCATTCAGCCTGCCACAGGAGTCGTAGCGGGCGGGACACGGACCATGCAAATGTCCGTTGACCTTGGGCGAGATTTTCCGGCTTTGGGGTGAGCACGGCCAGAAAATCCCATCCATAGTATCTAACCAATGACTTACTTTGTTGCACATAGTATCTAAACTCTGACCTACTTTGTTATACACAAAGTATTCAAAAGGTATTAAAAGCCTCAGAAAACATCCAAATTCATGTCTTGGACTTAGATACTACCTGCCGCGAGGTGAGGTGGTCAGACTCCCTCCCAGTGTGCTTTGTTCCAATGTCTCCAAGTCCTAAACCCAGGGTTTTGCTGCTCCTTTTGCAGTGGTTGGTCCCAAGTTACCGCTCCCAATGTTTATTTGTCTCTCCTTCTTATACAGACCTTACTGGTACTGATCATTCTTCCAGTCACATATTCACAGGACAGGCATTATTAATCAATCACTGTCTTCTGGTCACCAATGCTCAAGAGTCGTATTTGTCAGGGGTCATATTTCTCTCAGGAGCAGGACACACAGGACTCTATATTCAATTACTGTCTATTCAAGGCATAGCCATAGCCACTGTCCAATCAGCTCCTGTGCCTGTTTTTCACTGCACATCCTCTGTGCAGCCTTGCTGCTCCCACAGTCCCTAGCCTGGTACAGAGTTAGCTCTTTTAACCATCAGGCTTTGCTGGTACTTTCACCTTTCTGGTGTTGTTATGAATACCCATCAGGTTACACTTTCACATTCAAGAGTCTTTGGTGCTGCATGTCTTCAGGCCAACCTCCAGATTCTGTGGGTGGCTGTTTGGGGATAAGGGTTATCCTTCAAGGAGGAGGCTTTTGATGCCCATCTTGTATTCAGATACGGATGGAGAGAGGTGCTCCAACCAGAGCCATCCACTAACACAAACTTGCATTGAGCAGACTGTTTACATCTTAACATGTTACTTCTGTTTCTTTGACCACTTGGGTGGTACCCTCCAGTACAAGCCAGCCAAGGTGTCTCAAATTGTGATCATTTGATGCACTCTCTGCGCAAGTGGATGGTGTGAAGAAATAATGTGATGATGCAGTCTCTGTGAAGTCTACCTCTGCTGAGAAGGCTGTGATGATTGTGCTGGGATATTCACCTTCCCTTCCACTGCAGGCCCTCTGGAAAACACAAGTTAGTGATGTGAACTGGGTCTACTCTGCAGGGTCATCAGCACAGTCAATCCCCTCGGTGACATTGTACAACCACAGTGAGCGTCAAGCAAGAGTTTCCTCAATGCTTTTCACCTGAAGATCCAGCTACCGAATGAGCCTGCTTGTCTTAGCTTCCCATCTCACTATTCCCATGAACTGCCATAATGTCATGCTTATGATGTCCAGCACTTCCTCTGTTGGGGTCAGGTCTGTCACACACCACCTGCCTAAAACATTTCCAAAAGTTGTGTGCTCTCCTTTTCTGCAAGATAAAGGAGAAAATGATGTCGGAGTAGCTTGGTCTCCCTCCTCATGATATCCCCTTCTCAGTGGCACTCTATTTTTGCAGGTGGCTACCTTCTCGGTGTTACATCTGGCCACTTGCTGTGACAATGTTAGGGAGAACTATGAACACGCAATCTTCTCAGCTTGTGTGCTTGCGGATGTATACAGAGTTAGAGGCCTGTCACCTAACTGTCACCTGCCACTCACCTTTCCAGCCTTTATTAGGTCATTGAATCATTTCCAACACTGGACCAGATCCTTCTGGTCACCCTTCTACTGCCTTCCGTCACCACCTCCATTCAGGCTCTCTTGGTGTGACTGGGTGGATTTTTCTGCCAAACTCCAGGGACAATATCTCATCAATCAACAGCTGTCTTGGTAAAGACTTCAAGAGAAGCATTCGAGAACTATGCTTCTGTCCATGGACACCAGCCTTTTCAAAGGACCCTCAGTTATTGAGTCCTGCCTCCAGATTGCTCTTGGCCCTGCTAACTGGAGTAATTAGACCCTTCGCATTTAAAAATACATCACATCACTCTGCTGACCTGGATCCTAGGACTCTTTAAAAAAAAACCTGAACTGTTTTATAGGAAGATTTTATTTAGTGCTGGTAGTTTAGGATGAGATGAAGGGATTTTTTAAAATCTGATCTATTTTGGGATTGAAATATAAATCTGATAGTTTATGTTGAATTTTGGAATGAATTTGAAAATTACCAGATACTCTGGCAATTATTTTCTAGTTGACAACTGTATCTAAACTCAGTATATTAAAAACCCCTTTGCATTCCTTTTAAACTAATGACTTGTTTCAGCACTGTGACAGGCTATGTTAGGCTCCATATCATATTCAAAGAAAAATGCATCTTGCAAATGAATTGAATAGACTTATTAGACAAACCTAATCAAATAAAAGGCTGACGATATTAGCAAGATAAAACCTGACAAAATCAAGCTGATGAATGAGGATCATCAAACTACCCCTCTTAATTCAAAGTTGTCATTTAAAGGCTCTGATACTTAAAATTTCTTTTTGCACTAAGTGCTTACTTTATTTTTTTAATTGTTTGATTTCAATTACTGGATAATCCAAATCTTCTAGCACATAAAGCAACTTTGAAATACTAACATTCGACTGAATTGCTGAAGATGCAATTGCCCACAAACTTTGTAGATGTGATTTAGACCCAACTGACCTGTTTACATCAATAAACCATTAAAATTATGAACAAAACAAGTTATAATTATTTCGATAAAAATAAAGAATTTTTAACTATTTCTATAGATTATCATTTTTAAAATATAGCCAATACTGTCTAAACATTGAAAGACCTTTATAACAATAAGTCTACACTTTATAAAATATGTAGATTTCTTCATTAAGGTTTGTAAGAACACGTATTTGCTAGAGATTTAGGAAGGCTATTCTCTAAAACAGAACTAACTGAAGATTAATTTGTATTTGCAACAAATGGCACACAGGCTGCTGCTCTGCGTGTGTTCACTAATTTTCAGCCTATTATACAGCAATTCAAACACATTACAAACTTGAAGCAAAACTGAACCTCAAGAAGTCGAATGCAAATTAATGCAGCATAAATGAAGATGTGCTCACCCGGAATTTACTGTTTTTTTTGTTTCTTCTTGCTTCCTTACTAATATGCAGCTTGTGTAGGACTAATTATCTAAGTCGTTTATTAACCCTCTTCACCTGATTATTGTTGGGTATTTATAGTAAATGAGTCGTCAGCAGAAAGGCTTCATTAGACACATCAGGATGTCGTCTCCTGAAAAATGATTTCTACTTCAAACTGACAGTTTTTCCATGTCAAAGTGATAAAGCTGCTCCAACAAATACCATATTGTGCACTCCATGAGTAAAGTACCAGTAAACACAATAAGCCAGTTTGTTCTCAATTTTGCCAGGTTAATATTGACATAATTTACTTGGAAATGTTAAGAATGGTACCAAATAGACAGATTTCCTTGTTACTTGGAGAACTCAGTTTTGGATATTGGATTGTTAGCATGTTAGAGAAATGTGGGAGTGAAATTGATGTTTGTCACCAGTGCCAAATTGGTGATAGTGAGAATCAGTGACACATGTTACACCAATCCTGATTTTATTTTCTAAAAGAAAATAGGCAAGTTGTAACTGTCCCACCGATTTACCATTTCCTGATTTTCACTATAGCTGAAAACCCATTTCAGCCCCATTTAAAACTGATCGCAATAATGATGACGATGATACTTGGATTTTCTTGACTACACAATATCTGTTTATGGTCTGTGAGAAGTTTTTACATTTGCATTTCTTCCATCCCTCTCTTGAAAATTGTTGTCACTTGCCTCGTTGTGACAGAAAGACTATTGACTGTTCGTACAGGTATTGGGTGGGTTTATTTCCATGACTCTGACTGGACTGCTCTTTACTAGCTTTATGCATTTTTTTCCCATTGTAGCTCATATATTGAGAATTAAAAGGAAATTTAAAATAGTCGCATCAAGTAATCTAACTTGAGTTGTGTTAACCAGAAGACTGCAGCTTTGTGTGTAAAAAGTTCTCCTGATATCTGTTCCTGACTGTCTTTCACCAATGTTAGCTCATATATTCCCTTGTTCTGTTATCTTGGCATACGCTGAATTAGAGCCCCAGACTAACTTTATGTATAAGCAAAATATTGCAGATGCTGGAGATCTAAATAAAAACAGAAAATGCTGGAAATACTCAGCAGCTCTGGCAGCATCTGTGGAGAGAAAAACAAAGTTAATGTTTCAGGTTGTGATCTTTCATTAGAATTAAACTTCCCTATTTCTTTTCTATGTACATGTTAGCTTGTATAGCACATGATATAGTAGGCAAGGTATTTAATGTCTGGTTGAATTAAATTAATAAACTGATTGAAGGAAGCCTAAATACTGTACCTTAATCTACATTGTTTAACTAATCTGTGATAATAATCAGTTTTTGTCCGGGACAGCTTCTTTTGGTTGTTCAGTTTAAGGGGCAAATCTTTTTATTTGTAGGTATTGCCTGCTGCACATGGAGCCATGGGGAATGCATGGAGGACTGGTGAGGGTAATACATGTATGACTGCCAGTGGTTGATGACACTGGTGGTGGAGGGGTGAGGTTGGGTGGCAGAGATAAACAGTGGAAGGTGAGTCCAACAACAAAGTTACCCTGGCTGGATGCGATTGTTGCTGTTGACGATGGGTTGGGAGAAGTGGATGAGATAGTGATAGTTTAGTGTGGTAAAATGGAGGGGAGAATTATTTAAAACAACCTATTCAAAAGCTATTCTTTCTGCTAATGATTGAGGTTGATTAGATTTGAATGAAGAAGTTTTAGAAACGTTTTCTGGTGATTTAGAAGTGGGAAACCGGTGGCATAATAGTAACACTAGGCCCAGGTGAATGATCTGGGGACATCAGTTTAAATTCCACCATGGCAATAATCTGGAATTGAAAAACTAGTCTCAGAATGGTGACCATGAAACCATTGTCGATTATCATAAATCATCTGGTTCACTACTATCCTTTAGGGAAGGACATCTGCCTTCTTTATCTAGTCTGGCCTACATGTGTCTGCAGACCCACAGCTGACTTGTAACTGCCCTCTGAATGCAATCAGATCAAAGGCAATTAGGGATGGGCAGCAAATACTGGCTTTGCCATCGAAGCCCATGTCCCAGAAAAGAAAAAAAAGCGAACAAGATGCATTGTGTAGACAAAGAAGATGATAATAGTCTATTCCCTCCATAGTTTCTTCACAATCTAATTCAATCAGTGTGTCCCTCCACAACTTTATACCTAATGAGGGAGCTGTTATAATGTTGCAACAGAACTTAAATCCAAAACAAGAACTTGGCCATGGAACAAATTGATAGTCAGGAAGCTGTTCGCTTCGATGATAGATGCTGAAATTATAACTGGCAGATTTCAAGAATTATTATTTCTCAACTAATATTGAGCTCATCAGATGTAAATCTTCCTTTTCAAAACAAGAGAAAATCGTTCCCAATTAGACTTTTATAAATCACAAGACTAGGCTCTTGACAACAGTTGTATCTATATCCTTAAATCTGTTTTACACGTGGACAGCTTTACAGAGCTTTTTCTAGAGTGAGAAGTTTGAAGTATTTGGTGAAAGAATAGCGAGAAATCCTGTGTTTGAAGCAATACTGTTGTAATAAAAATACTAGTTTGACCAGAAATGTTTTTATGGTCTCTGTTAGTTTTAACTATAATTCAAAAAATTACTTCCATACATCTGCATGAGATATTTTTCCAATCTGACTCTTTTACTTTGTGTTTTTTTTATTATCCCTTTATTCTGATCTCAGCATTTCTTTTTAATGCTGTTGACCTCAATTTCCTGGTGAATGAGTCTACCTGCCACCAATTTGTTTCCCACCCTCTGCAGCAGCTTTCTGTCCTTGATGATCTGCTAGCCTCCCTGAACTAGTGTTCAATCACTACCTGATTACAAATCAAATGCATCAGAGGCATTTTTAATGTTATTCACTTTACCACCTTCAGGGGGCGTGTTTTCGGTATTTATAACACATTTTTAAAAAAGAAAATAATTTTCCAGCAAGTCTGACAATAATAACATGTCAACTTCTAATTTTTGGAGCGAAGGGGGAGAGAAAGATCTTAGCAAAGAAAGTAAGAAACAATAGATTGAATAATATTCTTTCAGCTTAAACTTATTGAGAAAAACACTTGCATTTTGTGTTTTGTACTTAAAAAAAAAGTAAATTCCCCAAATGAAATGTGGAGGAGGAATAATTGGAGTAAGCTCAATGTCAGTAATGGGGATCACAGTTATCCCGTGCCTGGTCCCATTGAGGCAGGTGGTGTGCAAACTTTACGCTGCTTGTTCATTAGCATAATTCCAGTGAAATGTGCTGCAGACTGGCGACTCGGTCACAGAGGCTCAGGTATGTCCGTGGCTGGCATGCTGTGCAACTAGCTACACCTCATAAAGACAGTCACCCCAACCCCTAACTTGAAGGGGAGCTGCACTCATTCTACAGGAACTCCTGCAACAGAAGCTGGTAGGCTTTGCTGAAAGGGAGAGGACAGGAAACGAAGCAACATGTCTGAGAGAGGACTCTTAGGTTTTTGGTAGTACCCATAGTGATGAAGGCCATAGTGATGAAGTTTGAAGGAAGGAGCAAGGTCATATTTCCACAGAGGATCAAGCAGCCCTCAAAGATCACTGTGGGAAGGGAATGGGAGCAGGTAGCCTGGGAAGTTAATTCCTAGAGTCTGGCTCCAAGGACCAGGCTGCGATGCTGAAAAGAAAATAGTGACCTCACGTGAGTGCTCAAGGTCAGTGAGTACATGTTTCATTGACATCACTGCATCTTCAATGACAACACCCAATGATGGGGTATTGAGTTTAAAAATTGGCAAGTCATGTTGACGCTTTATAGAACCTTAGTGAGGCCGCACTTGGAATATAGTGTTCAATTCTGGTCGCCACACTACCAGAAGGATGTGGGGGCTTTGGAGAGGGTACAGAAAAAATTTACCAGGATGTTGCCTAGTATGGAGGGCATTAGCTATGAGGAGAGGTTGGAGAAACTTGGTTTGTTCTCACTGGAGCGACGGAGGTTGAGGGGAGACCTAATAGAAGTCTACAAGATTATGAAAGGCATGGACAGAGTGGATAGTCAGAAGCTTTTTCCCAGGGTGGAAGAGTCAATTACTAGGGGGCATAGGTTTAAGGTGCGAGGGGCAAGTTTTAAAAGAGATGTACAAGGCAGATTTTTTACACAGAGAGTGGTGGGTGCCTGGAACTCGTTGCCGGGGGAGGTAGTGGAAACGGATATGGTAGCGACTTTTAAGGGGCGTCTTGACAAGTACATGAATGAGATGGGAATAGAGGGATATGGTCCCCAGAAGCGTAGGGGGTTTTAGTTAAGTCGGGCAGCATGGTCGGTGCAGGCTTGGAGGGCCGAAGGGCCTGTTCCTGTGCTGTAATTTTCTTTGTTCTTTGTTCTAACACCACCACCCTCTCCCAATATTCAACACACCACAGCCCTATCACTCACCCAACAATAATCCAGACTATGCCTCACATTTAGAAACTGCATCTCACGTTTACACGCTTTCAATGCTGCCAACACCACATCCAACTATTCCTATTTCCGTATAGCTTCAGCTATTCAGCTATGGCAGGCAAATGACGCAAACATGTTGCAACACACTCAGACTTTCTTCCCTCTCTGTTAGATGACAACCAGGAGGGAAGAAGCAGGTTTGCATTTCATGACCCCTTTGGAGGCGACAGTGCTCCTCGGCATGGAGCTAGTTGTGTATGAGGCTGTTGCACCTAGCATCAACAAAGATCATTCAAGTGACGTAATGTTCTTACCTTATACCCCTTCTCAAATCTCACTTCACCCACATCCTGCTATCTGGCATGAAAAATGCAGATGGCATGACCATGTACCTCTTGCCTTCCACCCCAAACCTTTCCCTTTCTATTTCTGCTTTAGGATCCCCAAGGTGTTCTGCCTGGTCAGCCAATGCTGACCTCATTGATAAGGGCAAGAGCAACATCAAACCTCTAAAAAGAAACTGTAATTTGATCTGACAGTAGCAGCCAATAGCAAATAGAGGGTAGTACAGAATCAGGATCCATCAGAAAATTCAAACGCAGAAGATTTTTAAGTACTGGGCAAGAGCTATGACTAGCTTCCAGAGTTATTAACTAGTCACTTTTTTTTTGCCACAGGAAGAGCAAACACATGAGTTGTTCCTGACCATGCCTGAAAAACTGATAATACAACACAATGCACAGAGGACATTGAGTTAGTCACCTATCCAGATTCCTGTATGGTTTAATATGTAAATTAGGAAGACAACAAGCACTTTAAAATATGTAATATTAATCTTTCCTCTTGTGCTCTTTCTAGTCTTTGATTTTTATATTGCGGTCTTTTTGATTTGCTGTCTCTGTCTACATTTCCCAATGGTGCTTGAAATTATCAGTATGCTTAATTAACTGGTGTTATTTAAACCTTGTGCATCTAAAAGTACAATTCCACTTGATTTTTCTCTTTGTTGGTGCTTAAGGTTGTTGTTAATATCTTGTATATTAATTGAATTGAGAGAAATTTTTATTTTTTATTGATTTTTATTAGTTATATTTATTTCTTGATCATAAACTTTATGTTTTAAATTTTCAAGGATTTTTTCACTGAGTACTTCAACTAATTCTACTCATCCTCTGCTTGATCCCTATTGACATTCTTTGAAGTTCTCCCGTTCCTTGTTTCTTCTCTTGGCTGCAGAAATACTGGAAAAAATTATTTCTGTCTATAGCTACATTCATTTTCAGTTCCTTGTCTTTACCACTGATTATTCTTTTTAACATGCTTCTGAAGTTATCTACAATTTTCCAAGTAGCCCCATGCAGACTGAGACAGATTAACCTCCCTATACTTTTTTCTATCTTGTTGAAGAGAAAGTACTTTACTCAACTCGGTACTATAAACAATATTGCTGAAGTTAGGAACTTTCCATTTGAGGAACTACAGTGGCAGCTTAGAATCAATTTTCTAAATGTACATTCAAGGTACAAAGTCTCATCCTTACAGAAGACGTGGCAGGTGTCACGAACCTGGCTAATGTTACTTGTGAGGGAGGATATCTCAGCCTGGAACACCGGTTCATAGTGTATCGTCTTGTTTACAGGAATTGTGTGAGGAGCCACTTGCAAGACCCGGTGAGAACAATAGCCAGCCCAATTGTAGTAGAACATTTATTAAAAACAATTTATTACAATAAAGAAAAGTCACATATATATGAACAGGACTATAATGATCTAAGATGGTTAGGTATGGAAACTACTGAACACACCCACACAGTTGATGTAGAAATTATCCTTTTTGATCCAAAGTATGTTTATGAGATCTGAATTCTTTCAGGACTTCACTGTTCCCAAACAACATCCAATTCAATAGATCTATAAGTAAAGGCCAGCTTATAGTAACCATACTGTATACGATTGAGGAGTTCATCTGGGGAATGTCTCTTCTTGGTTCAGCGAAAGTATGGTTTTATCTGCCTCCACGAAGGTTTCTGCACTCTTGCCTCTGGTCTGCTAGCTAGAACTGGCTTATAGGTTGCTAGGTGGAATCTGCCTCTCTGCTTCCATGAATGGTTAGCAGTTATACTATTTTTCCCTTTGATGGTTCTCTCTATTTGCTCTCTTGTCCCCTCAGCTTCTGTATTTCTGAAAAATTAACACATGTATGCATCCCTTTGATGGTTCAATTGTCGAACTAAGGTGTTTCCTATTAGCTGGATGATGTATTGTTCTGGTCCATCTAAAACTGCCAATCTTGTTACTAGGAGACTCACATCCTGTGAAATGTCTTTTGAAATGCTGGTGGCTTCTAACCTGCTAATTTTGTTACATTCTTGGTATTGCTTGTTACATAGAACATAGAAAGCCACAGCACAAACAGGCCCTTCGGCCCACAAGTTGCGCCGATCACATCCCCACCTCTAGGCCTATCTATAGCCCTCAATCCCATTAAATCCCATGTACTCATCCAGAAGTCTCTTAAAAGACCCCAACGAGTTTGCCTCCACCACCACCGACGTCAGCCGATTCCACTCACCCACCACCCTCTGAGTGAAAAACTTACCCCTGACATCTCCTCTGTACCTACCCCCCAGCACCTTAAACCTGTGTCCTCTCGTAGCAACCATTTCAGCCCTTGGAAATAGCCTCTGAGAGTCTACCCTATCCAGACCTCTCACATCTTGTAAACCTCTATCAGGTCACCTCTCATCCTTCGTCTCTCCAGGTAGAAGAGACCAAGCTCCCTCAACCTATCCTCATAAGGCATGCCCCCCAATCCAGGCAACATCCTTGTAAATCTCCTCTGCACCCTTTCAATGGCTTCAACATCTTTCCTGTAATGAGGTGACCAGAACTGCGCGCAGTACTCCAAGTGGGGTCTAACCAGGGTCCTATAAAGCTGCAGCATTATCTCCCGACTCCTAAACTCAATCCCTCGATTAATGAAGGCCAGTACGCCGTACGCCTTCTTGACCGCATCCTCCACCTGCGAGGCCGATTTAAGAGTCCTATGGACCCGGACCCCAAGGTCCTTCTGATCCTCTACACTGCTAAGAATGGTACCCTTCATATTATACTGCTGCTTCATCCCATTGGATCTGCCAAAATGGATCACCACACACTTATCCGGGTTGAAGTCCATCTGCCACTTCTCCGCCCAGTCTTGCATTCTATCTATGTCTCGCTGCAACTTCTGACATCCCTCCAAACTATCCACAACACCACCTACCTTGGTGTCGTCAGCAAACTTACCAACCCATCCCTCCACTTCCTCATCCAGGTCATTTATGAAAATGACAAACATCAAGGGTTGCCAAGCATTCATTCTGCAGGAAATTATCGATTTTCAATGGATTAATATTTAAATAGATTGAAAATTTGGCAGGTATTTCCACTAATAAAATGGTGGAACATTTGTTTATACCTATGCCTTAATTTACAATAAGCTGTGTCGACTGCACTTAAGTGTAACTATGCACCTATATATAGGACTATTTTGTAGGTTGTCAGGCTGATTAACCTTTGCTGCTTTACCAAGTTACCCAATGTACAACTTATAAACTGCTAGCCATCTTGATGTTCTGATGGTCAAGTTCAATGCTGTGTGGTATGTTTATTTATTACCAACTGCTCCATTTGGATTTTCATGTAAAGCAAGATGCTTACTACTTTTGCAATGGAAACTGGACATAGTACATCCCTCAGGTTCAATTTGTATGAGCACATAGCAGTCTTTCAAGAGTTGGAATTTTATCTTTTGGCCAGTGAGATTTTTGTACTATCTGAACCTTGTTTTAACTGGAAAGGATTATTTGTCAATTCTGCAGTAATATCTAAAAAAGAGTTCCAAAGGAGGTAGTTTAAGGCTGAATGCAATCTTCTATTTCAAATGTCAAAGCGTGCTTTGTCTTTTGCTTTCCTGAGTCATAATGTAATTTGAGCATCTCAGTTGGATTATACTCATGTTACTCACTGCTTTTCTATAAATATCTGCAATGTTGGTCATGTCCGCTTGGTTAATAACAATGGTCCTACGTTCATTCAGACAACTTTGATGTTATGAGTGACTGTATGTCTTTGATCGAATGACAAATATACTGCTTTAAACTAAACACTGTATAGTTAGAATTTTTTTCACAAAATGAACAAGAGTGAAACATATCTCTTACTTATCCCTTTCTAATTAAAGGACCCTGTGCATATAAACAAATAGAACCTTTAATTAGTGCATTTTCTTGGCTCCATAAATCATTTTTTACATGTCACTAAAATTAACATAATTTATGAATCCTGAATAATTCAAGTGCAGTAATCTAGTTCAAATAACATAAATCATTTATATCCTGGCTTGCATTGTAACAAAATGCCCCTCTATGATCAAGTAGCTCAAATAAGAATTTTGATTATTTTTTTGTTTCGTGCATTAATATGTTCACACCCATGTTTGGGTATCAGTATGGATATTGTACATGTCAGGAACGGAAACCATTAATATCCCAAGACTGGGTGAAGGGACTGAGTGCATAAGCTGTGTTCTAGGAAGCTAAATAAATCAGAGGGTGAATTAAAAAAATAATAAAATTGACAAAATATGTTACTTAAGTCACTGCGATGTCACTCGGATATTTTTGAAAACAAAATTAGGCAGGAAATTTTGCAGAACAAAAATGCTTGAGTATGATGCTGTCTCCTGTGATACTGAAAGCAGAGCAGTGCTTTGGCAGCACATTCTGAAATGTCTTGTGACAAAAACTGTCAGCAGCTGTTTGCCACCTTTGTTCAATAAGGGAATGATAGATTGAAATTTGGAATAGATTAACAAATATTACCTGTTACATATATTACAAGTAATTTATCAGCCGGTAGGCAGACAAACAATTTAATGATGAGCAATCTGCATTGTGACTGATAATGAATTGCTGTTTAACACAGGACAACCCAATCAGACAGTTAGGTAATTTGGTCTATTATGCTGAATTACCTGACTATCACAAACTATTATTAAAATGTTGTGTGGAGTTAGGTGGACATGGAAGGACTGCATTAACAAAATGTCGAGCTACAACACTATCTACCTGATAAGGCTACAGTGGACATTTTTACAAATTATTTATCAAAAAGACATTTTCACCAATTCATCTGATATGAAAGGAGGGAAATATGTAATATTTGTGATATTTTGCTTTTGTTTAAGATTGAATCCTAATTTCACTGCAGGCATTTTCTTTGCCCAGTTTTCTCTCCTCCTGCCCTGAGGCTGCTGGATTTTATGAGTTACTCTATAAATGCTGTTTGAGGGATAGGTCCCTGAGAGAATGCCCTGATCTCTTCAAATACTATTGTAATATATCTTGTATCCATCATAACTTGGTCTAACATCTCATCTTCCAAAAATGAACCTCTGCTTCACAGCTGCACTGAATTGCCAACCAACATTATGTGGTCATGTTCCGCAGATTCAACCACAAATTTTTGACTTAGAGGTGCAAAGTTATCAGTGAGCCAAATTTGATATTTTGGAGCTAGAGCACACGTTCTGCCCTTATCTCATTCTCCTAGGCAACTTGTAGAGACGTTAATATTATGATATTGTATGCAGGTAAGAAACTTTAGTAAGACAACTAATGGAAGTGCAGAATAGGTATAGGGATGCCAAGGGATATACACGATATACTCTCAGTGTTGGATTTGAGGGGTAACCCAATGACATACTAGGGAATCCTTCTGGGAGGTTCCCACGTAGAGGTTTACCCAGCAATTGGCCAGATGGGCTAACTTCCCCTGGACATTTGCGTTGGGAACCATCCGACAAAATGATTTAAATTGATAACTTCTGCCAGTTTTAACCTCTTAGTTACTCTGAAAGAGTTAGAAGGAAAAAAAACACCTCCAACTTCAGAGTAACTATTTTAAAGACCCCTAGTGAGCCCCACACGAGACAACTCCTAACTCCCCAGGGGATTCCCTCACACCCCACCTCCCCCAATTAAGCCCATTCTCACTTACCTTTGAAACTCCCTTTCAATAGTCCCTTTAAACACCTGCTTTACTGCAGCCTGTGCCGTAAAAAGGGGGAGGTCATGCCTAACAAATCAGATAGAATTTTTCGAAAAAATGAATGTGTGTGGATGAGGGAAGTGCAGTTGATGTCGTTTATATGGATTTTAGCAAAGCCTTTGACAAGGTGCCATGTGGGAGACATATTGAGAAGGTTGAAGCACATGGAATTCAGGAAAACTTGGTGAGATTGATACAAAACTGCCTTAGTAATAGGACAGAAAGCGTAGTAGTAAAGGCTGTTTGAGTGACTACAGGCCAGTGTCCATTGGCGTACCACAAGGTTCATGCTGGGTCCCTTATTGTTCGTTATATTCGTAAATGATATCGATGATAAAGTGGGGGAAATGAAATGTAAGTTTGCAGATGACACCAAAATTGGTAGGGTGGTTAATAGTAAAGAAGAAGGTCGTATGTTACAGGAAGATATAGATGGGTTTGTCAGATGGGCATAGCAGTGGCAGATGATATTTAACCCTGGTAAGTGTGTGCACTTCAGAAGAAATAACAGGACAAGAAAGTTTTTAATGAATGGCAGGACACTAGGAAGCTCAGAGGAACAGATGGATCTTGGGGAACTTATTCACAGATCCCTGAAGGCATCCCTAAGATGACATATGGGACACTTGCTTTGATCAGTCGTGGCATAGAGTATAAGAGCAAGGAAGAAATGTTAGAGCTGTACAGAACGTTGGTTAGGCCACAGCTGGAGTACCGTGTGCATTTCTGGTCACCTCACTATAGGAAGGATGTGATTGCATGAGAGGGGATACAGAGGAGATTCACCAGGATGTTGCCTGGGATGGAGCACTTGAGCTGTAAAGAGAGACCGGTTAGGCTTGGAATATTTTTGTTTGGAGCCGAAAAGGCTGAGGAGGAGGACATGATTAAGGTGTATAAGATTATGAGCGGTATGGACAGGGTGAATAGGAAGCAGCTGTTCCTCTTGGTTGAGGAGTCAATCATGAGGAGGTATAGTTTTAGGGTGAGGGGTAGGAGATTCAGAGGGGATTTGAGAACAAAAAAAATCACTCTGAGGGTGGTGAGAATCTGGAATACACTGCCTGGGAAGGTAGTGGAGGCCAGAAACCTATAACCTTTAAAAAGCATTTGGATTAGTACTTGAAATATCATAACATTCAAGGATATGGGACAAATGTTGGAACATGGGATTAACACAACTTTAGTGGTAGTTATTGCCAGTGCAGGCTCGATGGGCTAAAGGGTCTTTTCTATGTTATACATAGAAAATTTCTATGACTCTAAGAGCGCTGCAGGTTTATTTCCTTCCAAGTTCCCATCAAATTTCCTTTTGAAATTATTGATTGTTTCAACTTCCACCATCTTCATGGGCAGAGTTCCAGACCATTACCATGCGCAGTGTCAACAATTTCTATTCACATTCCCTCAGCATCTCTTGCCTAAAATCATATGTGTCCTCTAGTCTTTATACCATCAGCAGTATATCCTCAAGAGAATCTAACCATCGATCTTGACATTCAATGGCATTACCATCACTAAATTCCCCTTCTATCAACAAACATCCTGGGAATTGCCATTGACTAGAAACTCAACTGGACTAGTTATATAAATACTGTGATTACAAAAGTGAGTCAGAGGTGAGGAATCCAGCAGTGAGTAACTCACCTTCTGACTGCCCAAAGCCTGTCCACCATCAGTGACGGAACTCCAACAACACTCAAGAAGCTTGACACCATCCAGGAAAAAACAGCCAGCTTGATTGACATCACATCCACAAGTATTCACTCCCTCCACCACCAATCCACAGTATCAGCAGTGTGCACTATCTACAAGGTGCACTGCAGGAACTCGCCAAAGCTCTTTTGACAGCACCTTCCAAATCCACAACCACTACCATTTAGGACAAGGACAGCAGATGCATGGGAACACCAACACCTGGAAGTTCCCCTCCAAGCCACTCACAATCCTGATTTGGAAATATATTACCATTCCTTCACTATCACTGGATCAAAATCCTAGAACGCCCTCCTTAATACCACTGTGGGTGTACCTACACTACATGGACACATGGACTACAGCAGTTCAAGAAGGCAACCTTAATCTGGCACAAATTTTCAGCAATGTTTTTGAATCAACATTATTAACGGGAAACTTTGGGCAGAATTTTCTCAAAAATGGCAATGTGTCAGGTTCCGTCTGAAAACCAGAGTGTTTCTCCCAAGAGAAATAGGCAGGTATTTTCTCGAGATCTTCTGACACTGTCAAAAAAGGAGGAGGGAGCATGTTTGCACTGTCATTCCTGAGGGGCGGACCTAAAGACAACAGCAAGCCCAGTTCCACAGAGATTGGGACATCCCTTTTAAAGGGCGCCCGATCTCAAATTGAAGTTAAAGAGCAACCTCCCCCCACCTCCCCCAACCATCATCATTGGCATCAGGGCCAGAACAGGTAAGGATGACAGATTTTCTTCCCTAAAGGACATTCGTGAACGAGGTGGGTTTTTACGACAATTTGCAATGGTTTCATGGTCATCAGTAGGCTTTTAATTCCAGATTTTATTTTGTTACTCCACTGATCTCCTGTACCACTTCCTGTGTAGCTCTCAGTTGAGCTGGGGGACCACTTCTAGCTCTCTGTCTCTCCTATGTGCCTGTGCTCATGCAAGGAGGGAAGTTGAATGGATAGCTGGAAGAACATTTGTGGCTGGTTTCAGGAGAGATAACATTGCATTAAGATAAGGGGGAATGTCAGTAATGGATGCATAGGTAGGAATTTGAAGATGTGCACAGACAGAGAGGAATGAGTGGAACCGCAAGGTAAGTTGTTGTGAGGAATAATGGACTGCAGTAGACTTGAGTAAACAGATTTTCTGCTGCTAACCTTGTGGGCAGCCTCCAACCAAATCATAGTTTCAACAGGCAGGGAAGAAAATTTTCCTGCAGGCATTTAGCTCCCAGCATCACATCTAGGGAGACATCACTAAAATGAGTCACAGCCTTTAAATGTCTGGACTCCATTCTGCCAATTCCTTCTGTTGTGCTCCCAACTCCAAAATCCGTCAGTTTACATTTTTTTGGAGCGTTCTTTTAAATTCTGAAATTGAAATTGACTCTTGTAAGTCATTTAATGCCCACATGTCCTCATTGGATGGGGAAAACAGAAATGACACGATAATAAAGTGGCTGGGGTAGAATTCATAGAATTCACAGAATCCCTACTATGCAGAAGGAGGCCATTCGGCCTATTGAGTCTGCACCAACCACAATCCCACCCAGACCCCATTCCCGTAACCCCTCATATTTACTCTGCTAATCCCCTTGACACTAGGGTCAATTTAGCATGGCTAATCAAGCTAACCCACACATCTTTGGACTCTGGGAGGAAACCGGAGCACCTGGACGAAACCCACGCAGACACCGGGAGAACATGCAAACTTCATACAGACAATGACCCAAGCTGGGACTCGAAGCCGGGTCCCTGGCGCTGTGAAGCAGCTGTGCTAACCACTGTGCCACTATGCCATCCTTTTCTGCGCTTGCCCAGGACAATGGCAAAAATCAAGGCACGTGATCTGCGTGGCAAGACAAAGGAGGAGCTACTGAAACAGCTGGATGACCTCGAGGGTAAAAAGCTACTGACTCTTACTTCTGAATTTTTCATTTGCTACCAGACCCCCCAATACTTCAGTACTTAAAATTCAGATTGGAGAGTGGATTATTCATCCATTTTACTCTGCAGTTTCTGCACAAAGAATAATGAGAAATCCCCACAATTTGCTTTTCTTCTGATAAACAAGTGTTGGAATGTTGTGTACAACCAGCAACGTCTGACAAGCTCAAGCCCCATTTTATGTGATCATACACTGTATGTCCATATGTAGAGTTCTTTGAGAGTTGTCAACCTTTTAGGAGCTCACAGCATTTTTGAAATTTGCATAGTTTTTGCTCGGTTGCCAGTTAGCATACATGAAACATTCCTAAGCAAGTTTACTGGAAGTATTTGAAGTTGTCTGCCATGCTAAAGGGGCAAAGATAAAGCTGTGAAATATAGTAATGTTACACTAGTGTGAACTAAGAAGAAAAATGTGCCTGTGCTTTCAAAAATTAAGTTTTCCCTTTCTTGCACTATCACTTTTTGTCAGCTTAACATTATTTGAACCGAGGACCTTTGATCCTGAACTGTATTAAGTCCAATAAAATTTCACCAAATTATACATTTTTTAGAGTACATGTGACGTAGTGAATTATGAAACTCTTCTGTTGTCCATACCTTGCATAACCATACTTGCCCTATTCTAATGCCCTTACATTAGGAAGATCATTGCTATTAAAAAGATAAATATGTCATGACATGGGTTATGTAATCTTGTGATTGACCTTTCCTCTGTTTAACTACCATAAATCTATTTTAAGAGAGACTGAAGAAGAGAGCAGCAATATTGCAGTGTGAACTAATGAGAGTCAGCTGTTCTTTTCTAATATAACAAACATTATTTTCCCACATCTATTTAAATGAGATCAATCTTCTTAAACAACGATGATGTGAGGTGACCCCAACTTAACCCAGGCTAATTTTCATCAGGACCCTGTGGAGAGGAAAATTTTTACTTCAGCTAAAAGCAGCATAATAGACCAGTTTCCAGATATTACTGTATGTGTATGTATGTACGATATACATAGTAAAATGTGTACATGCATCATTTTATCCATATAATGCTCTCATATCTGCAGCATGTTTTGTTTTTCACATTAAAGGCATCACATTTGGATGCACACACTTTTCCATGTAAAAATATGGCACGTGCACCTGACTAGCTCAAATCCCGCATTCAGCGAAACACAGAACATAATCATTAATGACCAAAACAGGTATGTAAACTTCAATGAAAATCTCCTAATGTGTGTTAAAACAACAAAGCAACAATGAGCTATTTGTAAGAGCCAAAGATAAAAATGGCAGAGCAACCAAAGAAATTGCTCGAAGTGTCTTTAGGCCCCACTTTGGATTCTCCGTAAACTGAGCAGTGAAAATGAAGTTTGTCACGTCATTAAGACAGAAAATTCACATTCATAAGAAAATGATTAATTAGCTTTTATCATGGCCAGGAATTTCCTCAGAGCTGCTATTGGTCCAAGGAAACTCTCAGTCGATGTTTTTATGATTTGTCCAACAACAATTTTAATTGCTTGTGCATCTTGTAAACCCAAAAGCTTCATTTCACTGGGGGAACATTTAGCTTCATTTGCCTAAAACTGGCCACTTTGGATCTGTTGCCTGTTATATACCTCACCCAATTTATTTTATTTGTATTGATGTCAGTCCAGTCAGATTTATTTCAGATGACTGCTCCAATACCACCAGTTTTCTGGCCCTCATTCAAGCCAATAGTTACCATCAGTTTTTTTCTGGACCAATCACTTCCAGGGAAGGAACCAATATATTTAAGCTCCCAACATGCATCTGACATTTTTTGATTGACAGAAAGATTGTCCATCAACAAACACACTGTTTTTGAGTATCCCTCTCTCCTTATCCAGTGGTCAAAAAAATATAAGCAGCATCAAGTCGGAAAGTTTTTTGTATTCAAAACATTGAAGTCACAAAACACAATCTTTTAAACTTCTCAGGGTGTAATCTTTGACAGAAAAATAATCATTGTTAGTCTTGAGTTAATTTTGCTGTTAAATCAGAAAACTGTGGGTTCAAGTCTCACTCTACAAATTTAACACATAATCCAGCGTGATACTTTAGAGGTGCTTCTTTTGAATATTATCACAAAAGATCACTATTGAATTAAGTACGTTTGAGTTTTTCTAGTGGCCTGTTCAATATCTATTCCTCTTTTAATGCTAAACAGATTATCTGGTGATTTACATCATTGCTATTTGTGGGACCTTATTATTTTATTATAAATTAGCTGCATAATGTATATTTCTTAACTTCATAAATACTTAGTTGTTTGTAATGCGCTTTGAGACATCCTGATGTGAAAGGTGCAAGTCTTTCCTCCATTTAATGTAAATGATTTATGTAAAGGAATTTGTCCATTTATGCAATTCAAGTTTATCAAAGCAGCCATGTGTTATTTACTGGTTGGGATAGGCATGTATTCCCATTGTTAATTTAGTCATTTGACTGGTTTATACTCCCGACATTCTGTTTTCTGAGCCTTCTTTCTATTTCACTAACTTTATCAGCAAGTGAACCAATACAATTTTGGAAGCAAAATACATTCTCCGTCCTACAGTATAGCTACTGTTAGGGAGCCTACAGAGTACTCTTACCAATGTCTTCTTCCCCTTGTTATTTCTTAACTCCACCCAAACGGATTCTACATCTTCCAATCCAAGACCATTTCCATAGAACTACAGAATTCTTACAGTGCAGAAGGAGGCCATTCAGACCATCGAGTCTGCATCAGCTCTCCAACGGAGTATCCTACACAGCAGCCCCCACCCAAATCTATCCCCGTAAACCCTGCATTTACCATGGCCAATCCACCTAATCTGCACATCTTTCCGGGGAGGAAACCAGAACATCCAGAGGAAACCCATACAGACATGGGGAGAGTGTGAAAACTCCACACAGTCACCATGTGCTGTGGGACAGCAGCGCTAACCACTGCCACCCAATTCCACCGTGCCGCCCATTAAATTAGATTTGTTGGAGACCAACGCCGGGGACTTGGAGGCCGTTGAAGCTCCAGGTGGTCAGGGTCATGACTGAGCAGTGTCCACTTGTCATTTTCCCCCAGCACCCTGGCAGTGCCAACTTGGCAGTGTCCCCTGGCAGTGTCCACCAGGTTGGCACTGCCAAGGTACTGGGGCAGTGCCAAGGTACAGGATATGAAGGGAGCAAGAATGGGCATGTAGGTGGACACATTGGGAGGGCCCTGATGCCAGTGATCTATGTTCAGGATGTGGTGGTGGGGTGGGGGGGGGGCACAGAAATCAGGCTTGGGATCTATGTTGATGGGGTGGAGGGGTTAAGATCATGCCTTCAATGAGGGGTTGGGTTCCTGATTTCCATGGGGGAAGGCAGGGGGTCTTCAATTTCACTTTGAGATTTGGGCACCCTTTCAAAATGGCAGGTGTGTTTAGGGCCCACCCCTTTCCGAACCAGTGCAAATCTCATCCCTTTTCTGAAAAATTACTAAGTGCGGGAAGTGTGATCCGATTTGTGCTGGACATTCTGGCACGTATCGCACTGATTCTGGTGCGAATCGCACTGATTCTGGCGCAAATCGCACTTACCCGAAATGACACTTAGGGCTAAATCTTACCAAAAAATGGCAGAGGAGGTTGGAAGTGGGTGGGGGGTGGGGGGTGTGGCTCAATACACTGGCAAAACACAGCTGCACAGAGATCGAGGCACTATCTTTAAAGATCATAACCTGAGTTGACGTCCCCCCAGTCCACCAGGAAAGTCTTGGGAGGTCTCAGGGGCTCCACCCCGCCCCCACTGTCTGAGCTGGCACCCCCCCCACCCCTGGCCATCACCAGCATCCCCAGCTCCTCTGTCCGCTCCTGATCACCATTGGATCCCACTGGGGCCTACCCCTTGGGACAGGTTGGCACCACCAACCGGCTGTGCCAACCTGTGCCAAGTGGCAGTGCCAGGGGCATTGCCAGGCCCATGCCTGGCCATGTCCCTCTCCCCTGGGGCTATATTGAGCCCCCAGGGAGACCCTCCACAACAGGTTCTTGCCTGTGTGAACCCGTTGTAAACTGCACTAACGTGGATTCTCGTGAACAAAATGTATATGCTCATGAAATGTATTTTTCAAACTCTCTAGCTCATTATTGCAATAAGCCAGAATTTTGATCTTACACAGATCATGAGAGGAATGCCAAAATAGGACTTAAGTATTAGTCGTGATCTTACCATTAGCAGCATTCTTTTGAATGTTTTTTCCCCTGTATTGTTTTATGACACAGTAGCACCATCTAACGTGTACCTTGTAAAAAGATCTCACCAAGGCTCACACATATAATCATCTGACATGTAAAATCAACATCTAAATGTTTAATACATGGAACTGGTGTTGGTAACTTTTTTTTAAATGATGCTGATTGCACCCTTCCCTGGCTATAATGATAGTGTTTTAAAATCAAATAAACATCAGTTCTTTTATCATTCAAAGCATAAAAGCTTTTTAATGGGTTTTAACTGTCATTTTAAGTAATTGGTGACATTATTGCTGACAGGTGCTGGCATAATTGCTGACTGAGGTGGCATGGTAGCACAGTGGTTAACACTGCTGCCTCACATCCAGGGATCTGGGTTCAATTTCAACCTTGGGTGACTGCCTGTGTGGAGTTTGCATGTTCTCTCATGTTGGCGTGGATTTCCTTCGGGTGCTCCAATTTCCTCCCACAATCCAAAGATGTGCAGGTTAAGTGGATTGGCCATGCTAAATTGCCCCCTTGTGTCAGGGGGGACTAGCAGGGTAAAATACATGGGGTTATGGGGATAGGGTGGGATTGTTGTCGGTACAGGCTCTATGGGCCGACTGGCCGCCTTCTGCACTGTACAGATTCTATGATTCTATGACCTTGTGCTTCCCTATCTCTCTAATCTCCAGCAGTGCTACAACCCTCCAAGATATCTGCGCTTCTCTAATTCTGGCCTTTTTGTGCATATTGATTACTTCTTTGAAGTTATCAGCAACCACGAATGCGCCGGTAAATCAAACATTTTGAAGTTGCTGTCAGTAATTCTATGCTTTTCCAGAAATTTTGCTATTCAGCCCTGCCTCTGCAGAACACAATTAGAAATGATTGAATTGATAAAAACTTACACTCATATGCCCCTAAGTCCCACTTGAAAATAACACCTTATTAACAGAGGTGTAGCAGGGTTTTTAAATAGCATACCAAATTCATAATTACTGCTAAGCTACTGGCCTTGAAGGAGTAATTTTATACTTGTTGTATATCAAATTTCAGTATAATAAATTTCACATGTTGTTAAACAAACTTAAAAAAAACTATTTTATAATAGCTTAGCTTCTCGAACTCATAAGTCTGTCCCAATCAGTTATTTTGTTATCTGTAAAATGTAAATGTTAGAGGTGAATTGTTTCTGGTTTTCAGTTTCCTGGCTTACTGTCTGTGAGAATAGGTCATTTGGCTCTCTGTAGAGCGAACCAGTCCACCCCATTCCTGCATTCTATCATCATAGCCCTGCAAAGTGCCCATCAAATTTTATTTTGAAATCATTTATCATCTCTGCTTCCACCACCCTCATGGGCAGAAAGTTCCAGGTCATTACCACTCACTGAATAAAGAAGTTCTTCCTCTAATCCTCCCTGCATCTTTTGCATAAAGTCTTACATATTTGAATATAGCAGCACCATTTAGCCCTGTGCCCTATTGTGACAGGAACAGATGCAAAGCATAGACCTTCAAGTTGACTCATAACAGAATTTTAAAAGGCAGTTGTGCCTTTGCAGGCTTCTATGGCTAAAATAAACGTGAGCTGTGTGCTCTAAAATCAGGAATCCCTATGGGCAGAATTTAATGGAACCTGTCATAGGGGGAAGTTGGCAAGGAAAATCAGGTGGGAAACATCGGATTCACGGCACCAGGAAAACTGTACCCAATTAAGTTGGGGATGGAAAGGCTCTGGCAGTGGGATGTCAGTTGGGTTCAGTTGATCCCACCATTATTGAGTGATGGTGTGGTAATCAAACAGGACTCTTGTGGTCTCTCATGCCTCCCGAAGACGGTTTGCTTACCTGTCCAGACTTGGTTACGGTGATCTTTGCTGAAGGCTGCTGTACGATTTCCGAATCCTGGTTAGGGCGCTGTCTTTATGTTGTGGCTTAGGCTGTGTTCGGTTTGCAATAGGTTTGCTTAATGTTTCTGGATGTGGTAATATTCTGATTTGGCATCTGTTTTACTGCAATACTGGCAATTAAGGTTTCCTTGATTAGGGGGAGACGATGGCTTAGTGGTATTATCGCTAGATTACTAATCGAGAAACTCAGCTAATGTTCTGGGGACGCAGGTTCAAATCCCACCACAGTAGTTGGTGTAATTTGAATTCAATAAAAAATATCTGGAATTAGGAATCTACAGATGACCGTGAAACCATTGTTGATTGTTGGAAAAACCCATCTGTTTCACTAATGTCCTTCAGGGAAGGAAATCAGCTTTGCTTACTCGATCTGGCCGACAAGTGATTCCAGAGCCACAGCAATGTGGCTGATTCTCAACTGCCCTCGGGCAACTAGGGATAGGCAATAAATGCTGGCCAGCCAGTGATGTCCATGTCCTATGAATGAATTTTTTAAAATCCTGGTTCTGGGCATAGGTTGACAATTTCTGCTGGATTACATGTGCCATCAGTTGAGTGCCATCATTTGACCAGATAACATAGCTAGATATTTTGTAGACTTTGACTTATGTTGTTTGGTACACGCTCTTGGTTTTGGTACCTGTGTAAATTTTGAACGTGGCTTCTTGTGATATTGTAATACTTGATTTGGACTTTGCTCTCTGTATGGCATTTCATAGAACATAGAACATAGAACAGTACAGCACAGAACAGGCCCTTCGGCCCACGATGTTGTGCCGACCTTCATCTGAAACCAAGATCAAGCTATCCCACTCCCTACCATCCTGGTGTGCTCCATGTGCCTATCCAATAACCGCTTAAATGTTCCTAAAGTGTCTGACTCCACTATCACTGCAGGCAGTCCATTCCACACCCCAACCACTCTCTGCGTGAAGAACCTACCTCTGATATCCTTCCTATATCTCCCACCATGAACCCTATAGTTATGCCCCCTTGTAATAGCTCCATCCACCCGAGGAAATAGTCTTTGAACGTTCACTCGATCTATCCCCTTCATCATTTTATAAACCTCTATTAAGTCTCCCCTCAATCTCCTCCGCTCCAGAGAGAACAGCCCCAGCTCCCTCAACCTTTCCTCATAAGACCGACACTCCAAACCAGGCAGCATCCTGGTAAATCTCCTCTGCACTCTTTCCAGCGCTTCCACATCCTTCTTATAGTGAGGTGACCAGAACTGCACGCAATATTCCAAATGCGGTCTCACCAAGGTCCTGTACAGTTGCAGCATAACCCCACGGCTCTTAAACTCCAACCCCCTGTTAATAAAAGCTAAGATGTGGAGATGCCGGCGTTGGACTGGGGTAAACACAGTAAGAAGTTTAACAACACCAGGTTAAAGTCCAACAGGTTTATTTGGTAGCAAAATGTGTGGCTTTTGCTACCAAATAAACCTGTTGGACTTTAACCTGGTGTTGTTAAACTTCTTACTGAATAAAAGCTAACACACTATATGCCTTCTTCACAGCTCTATCCACTTGAGTGGCAACCTTTAGAGATCTGTGGATATGGACCCCAAGATCTCTCTGTTCCTCCACAGTCTTCAGAACCCTACCTTTGACCCTGTAATCCACATTTAAATCTGTCCTGCCAAAATGAATCACCTCACATTTATCAGGGTTAAACTCCATTTGCCATTTTTCAGCCCAGCTTTGCACCCTATCTATGTCTCTTTGCAGCCTACAACAGCCCTCCACCTCATCCACTACTCCACCAATCTTGGTGTCATCAGCAAATTTACTGATCCACCCTTCAGCCCCCTCCTCTAAGTCATTAATAAAAATCACAAAGAGCAGAGGACCAAGCACCGATCCCTGCGGCACTCCGCTAGCAACCTGCCTCCAGTCCGAAAATTTTCCATCCACCACCACCCTCTGTCTTCGATCAGATAGCCAGTTACCTATCCAATCGGCCAACTTTCCCTCTATCCCACACCTCCTTACTTTCATCATAAGCCGACCATGTCCTCTGGTGGCACATGCCTTGCATAAAGATTAAAAGCTAAGCAAAGTTTTTTTTTGTTTATTTATTAGCGTCACAAGTAGATTTACATTAACATCGCAATGAAGTTACTGTGAAAATCTGTGAAATTTTCTGGGTGCGTGTTATGAGGTCATTCCACCCGCATTGCATATGAGGCCTGGCTGCATTGGTGCTAATGCTGAGTGAATTACACATAACCTGTAGGCTCTGTCTACCCATTAGTATGGCATAGCATCTGTGTCTGCTTTGTCCACACTGTAACCTTTGGGTTGGTCTTTTTGGAATGCTTCTATTGGGGAAGATACTATCACAAACTTGACTATTCTGTCAGCTAGCTCCACTGTCATGAAGTCACAATTCTGCCCTCGTTTTTGCATCAATTTCCGAATTGATTAATCATCTCCATCAGTTCTTGCCTCCACTGCGTTTCCTGAAGTTGATGTCGTATGAAGAGAGATTGAACAGTTTAGGTCGAGACTCTCTGGAATTTAGAATGAGGGGAGATTAAATTGAGGTATACAAGATGATAAAAGGTATGGATAAAGTAGACGTGGAGCGGATGCTTCGTCTTGTGGGGCATTCTAGGACAAGAAGTCATAGTCTTAGGATGAGGGGTAGCAAATTTAAAACAGAGTTGAGGAGAAACTACTTCTTCCAAAGGGTTGTGAATCTGCTATTCGCTACCCCAAAGTGCGTTGGATGCTGGGACAGTGAGTAAATTTAAGGAGGAGTTAGATTTTTAATTGGTAATGGGTTGAAGGGTTATGGGGAGAAAGCAGGAAAATGGGGATGAGGTGCATATCAGCCATGATCGAATGGCGGAGCGGACTCAATGGACTGAATGGCCTAATTCTGCTCCTATATCTTGTGAAGTTATGATGACTTTTCTCCTTCATTTTGTTGACATTGAGGGAGAGATTAATGATGTCGGACCAGTTCACCAAATTCTCTATCTCTTTCCTGCACTCCGTCTCATCGTTGCTTGAAATCTGACCCATGACGGTGGTGTCATCAGCAAACTTGAAAATCGAGTTGGAGGGTAATTTGGCCACATAGTCATAGGTACATAAGGAGTATAGTAAGAGGCTGAGGACACAGCCTTGTGGAGCACACTCAATTTAAGTGATACGTAACATTGTCTTGTTACCTTCAGCTTATTGAGTTTATACAGCTTTAATGTTATGGTCCAAAGAAACTATGTAAAACCTGACAGTTATTAGCACTAATGTGGCAGTTGGTAAGAGGGGCTACAAAAAAAATGAACTGTTACATTGGAAGTTGTGGAAGGGATGACTGCAAAAAGGGGACTTGTTTTGACTTTATAACTTTTTGTACTTGACCTGTGAATGTGTGGTACCGACAGTAGGTACAAAAAGTAAAAGATATATTTCATATTCCAGCAGATCCTTCACTAGCTGGAGGAAAAAAAATCATTCTTAATAGAATTAAGAAATGATTGATTTGTATGGGGAGTGGCAAACTATATTTCATCTTATTGTGGATATGTCAGCTGATCACTAAAATCTTAAGGATATCCAAAATAAATGAAAAGCTGAATGCATTGTCCAGCTACAGGAGATTTAGATCATCTAAATAATGTTTTATTGAATTTGAAATTGATGATCTTAAATTGGCACACTATTTTCTTATTGTCTTTTAATTATCTGAGAATCAAATTAGAGACTAATTATCAATTCTCTTTGTCCTACCCAACCTTCACATAATATGGAATCAATCATTTGTAAATATAAGTTCTTTCATTTTCTTTCTTTTACGATTAGTTTCTGGGACAATAACTAATATGGCGTAGTAGAGTTCACATCCACTGTACCAAAGAGTTGTACAGTATAACTGTTTACCTATGATTTGTTTATTCTATTTATTAAATCAACTTGATGAGGCAGATTGCAGAGTAAGACAGTTAAATCTTAAGGCAAATCACCATGTATTGCTCTTGTGCGGCATCTAGTGGCCAGTTAGAGTTCATCAGTTGCCTGTGAGTTTATTTGATTTATTATTGTCACATGTATTGGTATACAGTGAAAAACATTATTTCATGCAATATATAGACAAAGCATATCATTCATAGAGTACATCGGGGAGAAGAAAAAGAGAGGGTGCAGAATGTAATGTCAGAGTTTGTTAGAGACTAGAAAGTGCAAGTTTTGCAACCTGCCCTTCCCTTCCCATAACCACCACCATCACTTTTCAAAATTCTGTTCCAAAGATAATTATACTTTTAAACTAACATATGAATTAGGAGAAGTAGGCCATTCGGCCCCTCAAGCCTGCTGTGCTATTTAATAAGATCATCGTTGATCTGCTTGTGTTTTGAATTTCACATTCTCATCTACCACCGATAACCTTTGATTCTCTTGCCCTACAAGAATCCATCTAACTCCATCTTAAAAATAATTCAAAGATCCCACCGCCACCACCTTCTGAGGCAGAGAGTTCCAAAGTCGCACAATCCTTTTGAAAGAGAAACCTCTCCTCATACAGTCCTAAAAGGGTGACTGCTAATTTTAAAATAGCGGTTCTGGACTTACCCACAAGGGGAAATATCCTTTTCATGGTTATCTTGACGAGACCATTCAGAATCTTGTATACTTCAATGAAGTTATGCTGCACTATTCTAAACTCCAGTGGAAACAAGTCCAGCTTTTCCAACCTTCAACACTATTATTCCTACAAAACTTATCTCCAAACTCTGTGGCCTGAGCCTTGGCTCCTCCCTCTGCAACTGGATCCTAGACTTCCTAGCCCACAGACTGCTATCAATAAGGATGGGCTACAACACCTCCTCCATGATTATCCTCAACATGGGTGCCACACAAGGCTGTGTGTCCTCAGCCCCTTAGTATACTCCTTATACAACCTATGGCTGTGGGGCCAAATTCATGTCCAACTCGATTATCAAGTTTGCTGATGACACCTCTGTAGTGGGTCAGATCTCAAACAATGATGAGACAGAGTACAGGAAAGAGATAGAGAATCTGGTGAACTGGTGCAATGACAATAATCTCTCCCTCAATGTCAGCAAAACGAAGGAGATAGTCATCAATTTCAGGAAGCGTAATGGAGGGCATGCCCCCGTCTACATCAACAGGGATGAAGTGGAAATGTTCGAGAGCTTAGAATTTCTTGGTGTCCAGATCACCAACAACTTGTCCTAGTCCCTCCACTCCGATGCAATAGTTAAGAAAGCCCACAGACACTTCTACTTTCTCAGGAAGCCAAGGAAATTTGGCATATCTGCAATGACTCTCACCAACTTTTACCGATGCACCATAAAAAGCATTCTTTGTGGTTGTATCACAGCTTGGTATGGCTCCTGCTCTGTCCAAGACTGCAAGAAACTACAAAGGGTTGTGAATGTAGCCCAATCCATCATGCAAACCAGCCTCCCATCCATTGACTCTGTCTACATTTCACGCTGCCTTGGAAAAGCAGCCACATAATCAAGGACCCCACGCACCCCGGACATTCTCTCTTCCACCTTTTTCCATCAGGAGAAAGATACAAAAGTCTGAGGTCACATACCAACCGACTCAATAACAGCTTCTTCCCTGCTGCCATCAGACTTTTGAATGGACCTACTAAATATTAAGTTGATCTTTCTATACATCCTAACTATGACTGTAACACTACATCTGCACTCGCTTCTTTCCTTCCCTATGTACGGTATGCTTTATCTGTGTAGCGCATAAGAAACAATACTGTTCACAGTATACAAATACATATGACAATAAGAAATCAAATCAAAAAACTTTTCTCATACAATAACCCACTTATTCCAGGTATCCATGGAGTAACATCCTTTGAACTGCCTCCAGTGAATTTACATCCTTTGAATAACAAGACTAAAACTGCACATGGCATTAGAGACATTGCCTTAACAATGCCGTATACATCTGAAGGATCCTTACTTTTATGTTTAATTTTTCTCCTAATAAAGGATAGCATTCCATTAGCCTCCTTAATTACTTGCTGCACCTGCCTACTAGCTTTGAGATTCATATACTGGAATATCTAGATCCCTCTGCACCTTGAAATTCTGTAGTCATTCTCCATTTAAGTAATACTCTGTATTTTTATTCTTCACATTTTTCCACACTATACTCCATCAGCCAGGTTTTTGCTCACTCACTTAACCTATCCATACATATCTGCAACCTTCTTATGTCCTCTTCGTAACATACTTTCCGACCTATATTTATGTAATCTACAAATTTAGCTACCATGCCTTCAACTCCCTTCATCTAAATCATTGTTGTAAATTGTTAAAAATTAAGGCACGAGCACAGATTCCTGCAGGAATCCACTCATCACAACTGACCAATCAGAAAAAGACCGACTTATGTATATTCTGTTTTCTGTCATCCAGACAATTTTCTACTGATGTTAATATGTTACTCCCTACAGCATAAGCACCTACTTTGCGCAATTATATTTGATGTGGTACCTTGTCAAATGCCATCAGGAAATCCAAGTACAGTAGATATACAGGCTCCGTTTATCATTTTACTCCTTTAAAGGACTCCAATTGGTTAAACACAATTTCCCTATCACAAAACCATGCTGACTCTTCCCGATTATTGAGTTTTTCCAAGTGCCTAGTTCTAACCACCTTAATGATCAATTCTAACATCGTCCCCATGTTAGGCATCAAGTTAACTGGCCTATAGTTTCCTGTTTTCTGCCTCCCTCCCTACAGGGGATACATTTGCTATTTTACCTGATTGAACCTTTGCAGAACCTCGGTAATTTTGGAAAATTAACAGAAACGCATTTACCACCTCATTCGCCAGCTCTTTTAGGACCCTAGGATGAAGTCCATCAGAACCTGGAGACTTGTCAGGCTGCAGCTCCATCAGTTTGGCTCAATACCACTTCCCTAGTGATTGTAATTTCCCCAAGTTCCTCTTTTCTCCCACCTCCTGATTTACAGCTATTACTGGAATGCTTTTTGTATTATCTATGGTGAAGACAGAAACAAAACATTTGTTAATTTCATCTGCCTTTTCCTTATTATCTACTATTAGCTCCCCACTGTCACTCTCTGGAGAACCAACACTCACTTTATTTATTCTTTTCCTTTTTAAATACCCATAGAAACTCATGTTATCTGTTTTTATTCTAAGTTAGGATCCTCTCATACACTAATTTCTTTCGCGCCATTAATCTTTCAGTCATTCTCTGCTGCTCTCTATATATTCTGACCATCCTCTGATCTACCATTCATGTGAGCATAGTTAATATGCTTTTCCCCTAAATTTGATTTCCTTAGCTTCTTTAGTTAAACAAAGATTACAGGACCTCCCTTAGGAATTTTTCTTTGTTGTAAGAATGTACTTATTCTTACTGTTCTGAAGTGTTCCCTTAAATGTCTGCCACTGCTTCTTTATTGATCTATCTCCTAGCCTAGTATCCCAATTCACTTCAGCTAACTCAACCTTCAAGCCCACATAGTTGCCCTTATTTAATCTTAAAATACTCGTCACAGACACAGTCTTCTCCCTTTCAAACTCAGTGTAAAACTCAGTTATGTTGTGGTTGCTGCTACCGAGAGGTGCCTTTACTCTGAGGTCATTAACTAATCCTGTCCCATTACCCAATACTAAGTCTAATATAACCTTCTCCCTAGTTAGTTTCTTAGAGCATCATGTTCTGGAACTATCTCAAAAGCATTCTTCAAACTCCTCATCTAGGTTATTATTGCCAGTCTGATTTTTCCAGTTTATACATTAAAATCACCCATCATTATTGCCGCCCCTTTATCATGGGCGTCCAGTATTCCTTGTGTATGCCATTCTACATTATGGCTACTATTAGGAAGGCATCCCACTAGTAACTTCTTTCCCCTTCTTTTCCTCATCTCCATCCAAACCAATTCTACATCCTGATCTCCCGAACCTGTACCTTTAAATACATTTATAATTTATTCATAAGAGCAAAAGAACTTGGAAGAGGAGTATGCCATATGACTCCTCAACACTGGTCCACTGTTCAACGGTGTAATGTCTGATATGATTTTGGCCTCAGCTCCAAAATCTGTCTATCCCAGCTTTGATTATATTCAATGAATCAGCTCTCTGGGGTAGAGAATTCCAATGATTAACGATCGTCAAGAAAAGTACACCCTGTGTCTTAATTGGGTGTGCATTATTCTGAAACAACAGGAACATAGCACATTGGACTTAGGATCTGGAGTAGGCCATTTGGCCATTTGATCCTGCTCCACAATTTTTTAAATAATGGTTGATCTGGTTGTGGTCTCATCTCCACTTTCCTGTCTGCCCACCATAACCCATGTCCATGAGAAATCTGTTTAACTCTGACTTGAATACATTCAAAGCCCTAAACTTCACTGCTTTCTGGGGTAGAGTTCAACATGCCAAAGAATCTCAAAGAAAAAAAATCACCTTATCTCTGTCTTGAAAGAGAGACCTCTTATTCTTAAACTGTGTCCCCTAGTTCTAGTATCCTCCACAAATGGAAACATCCTCCCAGTATCTATCCTGTCAAGTCCCCATGGGGGAACTTTTTGCCCACTCACTGAACCTGTCTATCTCCCTTTGCAGACCCTCCTTTCTCTTACTTTCCTACTTATCTGAGTATTATTGGCAAATTACCTACTATACATTTGGTCCCTTCATCCAAGTCATTGGGTGGAATTCTCCCAAGCCCTTGCCAGCAGGTGCAATAATGGGCAGTGGGCAAGAATTTGACGGGAGACCCAGAAAGCGGTTTCAAGCTAGCATGAATTTCCTGCAATACCTTCTGCTGATGTCCACCGTAGGGGATTGAGAAACCAGCTGGAGGCTGGCATGAACTCATTTACATCCCGCTAGTGGGATACAGATGAAGGCGCGAGCACCCATGCCCAATTCTCCGCAGTGCCAGTGGGAAAACACACTGGTACGAGACATGTTTGGAAAATGTGGCAAGCAGATGTCGTCTTCCTTTGGAGCTTGGAATGAAGGCTACCAGCAACCCTGGACCCAGAACACTATAACCATGGGTGGGGGAAGCATCTACAGGAGAACCTTCCAAATTTGATGTCCTGGAGGAAGCCCAACTTCCAGCCTCTCATAGTGCTCCCAGAGATCCATCATCATTTTCCAGAATGTCCACCTTCTTTCTTCAATAATAGGTCAGTGATATTGGGCGCCTTTTCAAGTTGGCACCCAGATGGAACAGCAGACTACATGTCATCAGTCCTATCATGGCACAGAGTACGGCGCAAAACCCATGGATGCATAATTGAGGTTGGGGCCAGAAGGTTTGGTGTGTTTTCTCTGTCCCTGCCCCCACAATGGGACTTAGTCCCCAAGTGGGAGAATTCTGCCCATTTGAAGATTATAAATAGTTGAAACTCCAGCACTGTTCCATGTGGCACTCCATTAGCTACTGCTTGCCAACCCAAAAAAGATTCATCTGTTCCTACTGGAATTTTTTTGAAGTATAATCAATGCATCTGCTATATCTTCAGGCACTTCGTTTAGGACTCTAGGATGCAGGCCATCTGGTCTTGAGGACTTGTTAGCTTTTTGCTTTAATAGTTTTCTTTGCACCTTTTTCCAAGTGTGGTAATTGTTTTAAGTTCTTCCCTCCAATTCGCCATTTTCAGGTATCCCTGGGAAGTTTTCTGAATCCTCTTCAGTGAAGACAACCACTGTTTAATGCCTCCACAATTTCCTTATTTTCCATTATCGATATCCCAAACATATTCTCCAGAGAACCAACACTAGTTTTAGTAACTCTTCTACTATTTAAATATTTGTAGGAACTCTTGTTATCTTGCTAGCCAACTTTCTCTCATGCTCTACTTTCTCCCTCTATTTTTTAGCCATTCTTTGCTGGTTCTTAAATTCTGACTGATCTTCTCACCTTTCTAGATGTGAAAAGTGGTTCTTTCAATTTGATTCAATCCTTAACTTCCTTATACCAGTCATGGGTGATATATCCCTCTCCAAGAGTCTTTCTTTCTTACTGGGATAAATCTTTGCTAAGGATTATTAGTTATTTCCTTAAACGTCTGTCACTGCATCTTTGTTGTCCTAGTTTCTCAGTTCACTTTTTCTAGGTCTGCTTTCAAACCCTTACAATTATCTTTATTCAGGTTTAAAATACTAGTCTTGGACCCACACTTCTCCCCTTTCACCTGAATGTGAAATTCTAGCACGTCATGATCCTGTCTCATTGCTCATTACCAAGTAAAGAATAGCCTAGTCTGAGATTTTCCTATGAAGGGGAAAACATCCTCTCAAAATCTGACCTGTCAAACCCCTCAGGATCTTAGGCATTTCAATAAGATAATCGTTCATTCTACTAAATTCCAAAAATGTAGGCCCAGTTGTTAAACCTTTCCTCATAGGACAACCTCATAATCCTAGGAATCATCGGCATGAATCTTCTCTGAACAGTCTCCAATGCAAGTATATCATGACTTAAATAAGGAGATCAAAATTATATATTGTATTCTAGCGTGATGTCACCAATGCACTGTATAGTCGTAGCAACACATCCATACTTATATATCCCATTCCCTTTGCAAGTCACCATTCGATTTCCCTTCCTATTTGCTGTACCTGTTTATGCTAACTTTTTGTGTTTCATGTACATGGACACCTGGATATCTATGTATCACAACATTCTGTGGTCTCTCTCCATTTAAATAATATTTTGTTTTTCTATTCACCAAAGTGACCTTACAGTTTCCCATGTTATACTAATCTGTCAGATTTTTGTCTCCTCACCTAATCTGTCTATATATCCCTTTGCAGACTGACCTTCTTAATGTGCTTTCCCACCTATCTTTGTATGATAAGCAAATTTGGTTATAATAGGTGGCACAGTGGTTAGCACTGCTACCTCACAGTGCCAGGGGCCCGGGTTCAATTCCCAGCTTGGGTCACTGTCTGTGCGGAGTCTGCACATTCTCCTTGTGTCTGCGTGGGTTTTTTCCAGGGGCTCTGGTTTTCTCCCACTGTTTGAAAGACGTGCTGCTTAGGTGTATTAGCAATGCTAAATTCTCCCTCAGTGTACCCGAACAAGCACCGGAGTGTGGCGACTGAGGGATTTTCACAGTAACTTCATCGCAGTGTTAATTGTAAGCCTACTTGTGACACTAATAAATAAACTTAACTTAAATACACTCAGGGCCTGATTTTACCATTTTGAGTCTAAGTGCCGAATCCAGGCGTCAAATAGATCTGCACCTGGAATCCTCTTTCCAGCGCGCCATAAGCGTTTTGCCGGCTCCAGTCCGATCCGTGCTGTGGGCGGGGCTTAGTGCTGATGGACCAATCGGAGCTCTGAACTGCGCATGTGCAGTTCGGAAAAAATCTGACAGAGCGCGCCTGGGCGCGAAAGAAAAAAAAAGCAGAAAGCGGAAAGAGCGGCTCTCTGACGATCATCCTCTGGTCAGTGTGGGGGTCGGGGGGGGCGGGGGAATGGGAAGAGGAGGGTTTGGGACCCAGATCATCTGGTCGGGGGTGAGGGGGGGGGGGGGGGTGGGGGGGAGGGGTGGGACCCAGGTCATTCTCTGGTCGGGGGGGGGGTCCGCTGCCAGTCTGCGGCCGATCGGTGGGGAGGGAGGGGGCAGGGGGGTCCGCCGCCACTCTGTGGGCGATCCCTCCTCCCCACCGGAGGAACGAATCCCTCCTGCCAGAGTGGACGTGCGGCCATGCCATCCCACAAAACCTTCAGGATGAAGCAATTCCTCGCTGAGAAGATGAAGCAGAACTGGCCGATTCCACAGTGGATCCACATGAAAACCGGCTACAAGATCAGTACAAGTCCAAGAGGAGACACTGGAGAAGGACCAAGCTGGACCTGTAAAGGAATACACCATCACTGGTACACTACCAGCCACAGATTACTCTTCCCTGCAGGGGCAAGAAAGCAGGAGAGATGGCTTTTCACAGTACCTCCAGAAAATGGAGATGGATCTCCAACCCCCTCCCACCCCCGCTCTTCGGAAGCTGCAGCAACGTCTTCAGACTTTTATTTTGCAGGTCACTAAAAGCGCGGATGCGGAACGGGCCAGAAGATGGTAAAGTGGGATTTGGCGGTAGAGTTGGGCGCGCGGTTCGTTAAGTCGATTTAAATGCATTTGCATGCATTTAAATCGTCGGGCCACCCGATTCGGGCGTGGGCCAGACCCGCGCCCGAATCGGGTGTCGGTAAAGCCGCGATCTGCTCGGAATCGGGTGCAGATTGCGGTACAGGCCCGACGCCCAACTTTACCGTGATTTCGTGCCTGTTTTCGGGCACGAAGTTTTGGTAAAATTGGGCCCTCAGTCTGTTCAATCACATCATTGATCTAACTTGTAAATAGTTTGAGGGCCCAGCAGTGATCCCTGTGGCATCTCACAAACACAAATTTACCAATCTCAAAATGACACATTTATCCTGACCCTTGGTCCATGCTATTATATTACGGTTCAACTTCAGGTCTCAGAGTGCTCTTGGAGATCCATCTTCATTTTCTGGAGGTACTTCCTCTTTCTTCAATAGTGGTTCAGGGATGTTGGACGCCTTTTCAACATGGCACCTGGATATGGCGGTGAACTATGCACCTTTCAGGCCTGCCGCACCACTGAATATGGCATAAAATCATTGGAGCTTAATTACTGAGGTTGGAGCCAGACATTTTGGGATGTTTTCCTGCCAGCTGCCGCAGTGGGAAACATTCCACATTCCCAACACCGCCACAGCACTTAGTCTCAAAATGGGAGAATCGGTCCTACACGGGGGATTCTCTGGCCTCCTTGCGTTTCTCGCAGAGGGAGGCGGTGCACCATTCTCCAGGGTGGAATCTTCTGGTCCCACCACTGTCAATGGGATTTCTCATTGACTGCATGCTGCCTGTGGTGAGGGTGCACCATCGGTAGGACCAGAAGGTCCTGCTGGCATGAACAGCTGGAGAATTCTGGCCTACGTCTTTTAGTTTCCCTTTACTGAAAAAACAGACATGCTGTTGAAGCTTTCATCAGGACACACTCGCAAGAATACCAAATCTCAAAGGGAATAACAATTTATACTCCATGAGACGAGATTGGTTGGCAAATGGTCTCTAACTGGTAGAGGCATTGTGATAGAGAATGCACCAAGAAACAGTAAACTACCAAACCTTTGTTTAAATTCAAAGCAGGCAATTTGTTCTGATTGGTCAAGGCATTGCCAAGGAATGCCGAGGAATGATCCAACCAGCCCATGCCTGCAAATTCAAAACATAAAATCACAGCTAATGTCAGACACTTGTGGTTCGACAACATTTAAACAATCTTGATTGTGTTAAGAATTGCATCAATAATCAATTTAGTAATATTTGGGCATGTATCGTGCTGATGTATGCTAGATGTTACTTATATTCATGCATAGGGCTTTGTCCTTTGCAGACAGAAGGAGCATGTCCATGCATTGCACCTTTTACAACTAAACAAAAGCTTGGGAGACAACTAATCCTTTGTTCATTCACCATGGTAATGCTTTGACCTGCTGGTTTCGAATTTAAAGAAAAGTCTGGCAATTAATTGTTCCCTGGTGCATTCTCCATGGCAACATCTCTAACAATTGAAGTGCCCTTGCCAACCAATCAGCATCCCCTTCTCATGGAGCATAAATTGTTGTTCCCTTTGAGATTTGGCATTCTTGCAAATCTGTCCTGATGAGTACCAGATGTAAACTTTGACAGCATGTCTTTTTGTAAAGCAGTACTCAAATTCTTGTAGGACCAATTGACTGCCCATTCTCCTTTATCCACCCTGCTTGTTACGTCAAAGAACGCAAATGAATGATCAAACATGATTTTCTTTTGATATAGCCATGTTGACTCTGCTTGATTGTGTTATGATTTTCTAAATGTCCTGCCGCTTCTTCCTTAATAATGGCTTCCAGCATTTTCTTAATGACAGATGTTAGGCTAGTGACAGTAGTTTCCAGCTTTCTTTTCCCATCCATCTTGAATAGCGTCGTTATAGTTTTCCACTATTGGAGCTTTCATGAATTGAGGATATTTTTGAAGATTACAACCAAACCACTATCTCTGCAGCCACTTCTTTTAAGCCCCAAGGATGCAGGCCATCAGGTCGAGGGAATCTGTCAGCCTTTATTCCCATTAGTTTGCCTAGTACTTTTTCCTGGAGTGATAATGTTTACTTTGAGTTCCACCCTCCCTTTTGCTCTCTAATTTTCTACTATTATTGGAATTCTTTTAGTGTCTTCTACCATCAATTAGACTTACAAATGCAACTTCTCAATTCAGATAAAATGGATTTGATTATAAATAGGAAATAGTTTTAATGAATGCAAATGATGCTGCTATGCTTTGTCATGTTTTTAACTCCTTCTTCCCTCCTACTGGGCCAACTTGAAGAACAGTCTCAAGCCATCTGATTACCTATATGGGACAGAACTGTTACCATTAAGACTAAACAAGGAATTTTTTTACAAACATTTTGGCGGAAAATATTTGCTCTATTTACCTTGATTATCCTGCTCCTCACATAGAAAATCATCTTCAGATTAATACTCTTACTTCCCCATATTTATTAAAAATCTATTTTAATTCTCATGAAATAATCATCTAATGTAATAAAAATCAGGTGGGTGGAACTTGCATGATAATTGGTTAATCTCTGTTTAAAAAGTGAGGTTACCATAAGTCTATTAGACTTTAAATGTCTGAAAAATTGTCTATAGTTGTAAAGGTTAATTATTTAATATATGGTAATCGGTAATAGAAACAAGTAATTATCACACCTTGGGAAAAATTAGGTGTCTGACTTTTCAGAAGATCATATTGCTGTACCTTTTAGACATGATCCTACAATGGTACCTGGGGCATTACAGTATGTTCATTATGTTGAAAAATGTTAAGGTTATACGCTTGCAGAGTAAATTAAAAGGCAATGAGATGGTTCTTCTTTAATTTGTAAGTTAATGTAATTAATTTGATGTCCGTTGTTTCCCAAAGGGAAATTGACGCTCAACATTTAGTGTGTTATAAATTTATCATGGCCCGTCCTGGGGGGCTGTTTAGTGCCCTTTTTGTAAATTTTGCATTTTGCAGAGAACAGCACTTCATATCCAGCATGTCTGTTTTAACATTTAAAGGATACCTACCATTATTACTCTATTCTTTTCTATATATGTTTCTTAGTTTTGGTGAGGCGCTTTCATTTGTTTTATAGGATGTTTTTATTAACGGTTTCTACAACGTTGGGAAATTAAAGGAAGCTGAATTATACTAAACTATTCCTTACCAAATGGTCTTATTGGGACCACTGTAGGAAATATTTGAAAAATTGACTGTTGCTACATGCAGTGGAAGATTAGTTGAAAGAAACAATGTAATTCATAATCACATATACATTTATAATATACACAAAATTGTTTTCCAACTTCAATAGCTTCTACATTATAATGTCTTAGCTACACCATCAATGGGTTATGATTATTTCTTGGCTCTGCAAAATATAACTTATAAAACATGACTTCAAAATACTTAGTGTGATTAACAAGATTCTTAATCTTAGTGCCCACTTTCCCCATCCTTCATTATTTTATTAACATACTTCAAGATTTAAAAAATTCTCACTATCTCAAGGTCTTCTACATGGGACTGCGAGCAATTTCTGTTTTTAGTTTGCTCACCACAATTTTTGTAATATACCCAATTTCTGCCCAGATCTTATCCACAGTGTTATTGAAATTCTGATGCAAACTTGAACCATCTCTAGACTTGGGGCCAATTTTAATCCCCACAACTATTGAGAATAGGGTGGCAGTGCCCAAAATAAAGGCAACATTTGCTTCTGCAGCAGATTTACACTCACACCCACGGCTGTTTGACTAATCACTAAGCTCCAATAACCTAAATATAGAGTCCCAGGTTTAGAGTACAGCTTAACAATACACCAAGAATGGGTAGCAGAATTTACTATGCAATTGATTTGGATGACGTAAAGAACCGGAGATTTATTTTATAGAAATAACTATCATTTCTTTTTTAGCTAAATTATATGTCTCCTTGATTAATTCAGTTAATTTTTTCCATTCCATTTATGTGGTTACAGTACTAGGTCCCTAGAGTCTGCCTTTCTATTTATGATCAATTAAATTATACTGTGAAAAAAGTTTGGGTTGTTTTATATGTTCCTTTGTACTGGAAAAGTTAATGTTTAATTATAGTTTGGAGATAAGACATGAATACATAATTTCTGTTTCAATAATGGCAAATTAAAGCTTGGCCTTTTCACTATTTATCACACCTTCTATTTCCAAGTGTGTTAAAAAGTATGTATTTTTTGCCTAAGTTTTGTTTCAGTAACTGCCTCTTTGAAACAACTAGCTAAAGCCAATTTTTTTGCACCAAGCCTCGCTCAAAGTAATGTTTCAAAATTTGCTATGGTCTCCCTATGCTATAAAAAAAGACTTCAGAGTCATTCTAATGTACAATTTTGCAATTCTAGACAGATATTTTATTTGTTTTTGTTCTTTGACTGAAGAGAGATTAGGTATTCAGGAAGTCTTGCATTTTTTTTCTGGAATATGAAAAATAACTTTGTTCGAATTGATTATTGTGTAATCTCATCAGAGGAACTGATCAAGAAATCTGAAAAACTATTAGAATTTCCCAGGAGGGATGGGTTGCTATTGCAAAGAAGAAAATAGAAATACACTCACAAGAACATAAGAAATAGAAGCAGGAGTAGGCCAAAAGGCCCTCCAAGCCTGCCCCACCATTCATTATGATCATGGCTGATCTATGCCAGCGTCAACTTCTTTTTGTGTTATTACCCCATAACCCTCTATTCCTTGATCTATCAAATATTTAACCATCTCCACTTTGAATACTTCTAATGATCCAGCATCCACCACCCTTTGGGACAAAGAATTCCAGAGATTCACCACCCTCTGTGAGAAGAAATTTCTAAGCATTTCAGTTTTAAATGACCGGCCCTTTATCTTGTAGCCATGTCCCCTTGTTCGAGATTCTCCCACTGGTGAAAACATCTCACCATCCGCCTGTCAAGCCCTCTCAAGATCTTATTTATTTGAATAAACTCCAAGGAATACAGATGATTTCATACCAAGATTATTTCATCTCTTTTGATAGGATAACCCTCTCATCTCAGGAATTAACACGGTGAATCTCCTTTAGATTGCTCCCAATGTTACAATATCCTTTTTTTAGGTTAGGGGACCAAAACTGTATGCTGTATTCCAGGTGAGGCCTCACCAACACCCTGTACAATTGTAACAAAATCTCCCTATTTTTAAACTCCAACCCCTTTGCAATAAAGGCCAAAATTCCGTTAGCCTCCTTAACTGCTTGTTACACCTGGTTGCTAGCTTTTTGTAATTCATGATCTAGAACACCTGGTTCCTTCTGCACTTCACTCACCTGCAGTCTCTCTCCATTTAGATAATAATCTGCCTTTTGATCCCTCCTACCAAAGTGCATGACCTCACACTTCCCACATTATACTCCATTTGGCAGGTTCTTGCCCAGCCACCCAATTTATCAATACAATTAGTTTAAAAGCAATCTACAAAGGTTTAATGATTCCTAGAGTTACAATCCTTTTCATTATTATGCCTACTCGAGGAGTTGGATCTATTAATTACAAGGAAATTAATTGAATTAAACTAAGTTAATTGAACTACAGGGTCTACATTAACTATTATATAATTGTTACTTATTCATTTGTGCAATAAATTCATGGCACCATATAAAAAACATTTTTAGTGAATATTGTTCTTCTTTTTGTAATGACCGATTATTTCTTCTGTCACTTTGATGGATGAGTCTACAACAAAATAAATTTGGATTCTACTTTGGTCTTGTCTCATGTGTGGCATTAGACCAAATCTTGATTTTGCATAACCGATTGCAAATACTGTTTTGGGGGGCGATGGATGGAGGCAATGGTGTTGCACCAGGCTTGCTTGTCCTGAAGGTATTTAACTCCACCATTCCTCAAATGTCGAAATCACTTGATGACAGAGAATTCTCCATTTAGGTCTGTTCACTACCCACCTCCCCTCAAAAAAAGGCTGACAATATTGAACTCATCCTAGTTAGGAGAAAGTACTGCTTAAGTATAAAGTTCTTCTGCCTATGGAGGATTTCTAGCATCTTAATTGCACTAGTGTCATATGTTTCTTCCACTTTTAATTTTTTCTGAGTGACTGGTTGAGACTGTATTTTCGTACAATTAATACTCATCTAAATGTAACTGTTTAAAATTGAACAGAGTTTGATTAAACTGATCTAAAAGGTAGGGATATGTTCGGCACAACTTGTGGGGCCGAAGGGCCTGTTTTGTGCTGTAGTTTTTCTATGTTTCTAAACTTGTTTTTGCTTAGACTCCCCCACAGGTATCAGAGACTTTTTCAATGTAATCAGTTTTAGTTGGAAATTTAAAAGGGATACATTTTGTTTCACTTCATCCAATATATACATACATCATATGAACATACAAATTAGGAGCAGGAGTAGGCTATCAGGCCCCTAAAGCTTTCTTCACCATTCAATAAGATCATGGATGATCTGATTGTGGCCTCAACTCCACTTTTATTCCTACCACTGAGAAACTTTGTTTCCCTTGTCAGTCAATAATCCATCTAAATCAGCATTAAAATGTTTTATTGACCCTGTCTCCACCACTCTCTGGGGAATAGAGTTCCACAGACTCAGGACCCTCAGAAAAAAAATTCTCCTTATCTCCACTTTTAATGGCAGACCCCTTATATTTTAAACTGTATACTCTAGTCCCAGTCTCGCAACAGGAAACATCCTTTCAGCATTCACCCTGTCAAGTCCCCTCAGGGTCTTATAAGTTTCAGTAAGATCGCTAGTACTTCAAAAGTTTGAAGGACTTTTGAATGTTAAATTGCCAGAACTGAAAACAATACTGGCATCTGCAGTACCTTAATTTTATATCACAAGTTGAATGCTGTGAATATTGATATTGTTTTTAGTACTTGCATTTCTAACATCTCCAAGGTGCAAATTTCATTCTGGATTGGAATTTTTAAAATGTAATTGAGTCACAGAGGGTAAGTCTTTCAACAGCTCTGTGATTAAATACAAGCTATTAATATATTTTCTGTTAAGGAAGTTGCACTATCAAGGAAGTTTTCACCCTCTTGTTCTTGCAATTTTGTAATTGTAGTTAGCCAAGGAACATTGTTAGGAGATTTCTAAATTATATTACATAAGATCCGATTTGTTAGCCAGTAGGTGGAATTTATAATCAAATTCTAAAATTTAGCCTTTGGCAAAAAAATGTAGTGATATAATCAATTTGTTTGCTGGAATATATATCACATTAGCATATTGATGTAAGGCACTGTGCTGCTGAGTTCCCTATGGAGTAGCAATTCTATCAGAACACTTGTCGATCTCCCATGGCATTTCTCACTAGAAGTTCACAAGTAGTCCTTTTGTGTGTGACTCTGTTATCTTTTGTGTTCCTGGTTCTCTCAGTCTTCTACTTCTCTCCCTCTTTATTTAGTTTTAGCTGGGAATCGATGATAGAGTGGTGGGAAAGGAGTAACACTGAAGGCTGTAAACTGCATCTGCTACTGCCCTTTCCACCTTTCCCGTTATGCTGCATCATGCTGCACACTCGAGCTAGTTACAAGAGCTTCCTTTTTCTTTAAAATTGTTCCTGGATTTTTAGCTCTTGTGATTTCTTGATCCTTGTCCTGCAGCTTTTCAATATTGTCTTCCTTTTTATCTTTTTCTGCCTTTGCCTAAAATTCAGATCCTCTGCACTAATGTCTAACCTTCCACGATTATTCACCATCTCCTCAATTCCATCTGTTTCACCCATCCAGAGCGTTTCATCTTTGTTGATTTTCTATCCATCATCCGTGTATTAAACATGCAAATGTATAAAAGGGAGTATATGCTTTGTAAACTATGGGCCCTATTTTACCATTTTGATTCTAAGTACTGGGAGGACTTGAAACTGTGAGTGTTTCAGATCTGACTTTTAGACCCGTTCTCAGGCACCCCCATACGCACTCTGCCTGAAAAAATATCAGCGATTCCGAATCGCACTGCACAAGCCGGTGGATGGGGCTGAATGTGCCCGAAACCCTGCAGCTCCAATTGGAGCCTCCAACTGCGCATGCGCAGAAGAGAAAATGATAGAATGTTGCTCCCCTGCCACATCCCTCCTGGGCCGGATAATGCCTCCTCCTGGCCCCCAAAGACATTGCCCCATCCCTACAACATTACTGACCCCCTTATCCCTCCGCCCCCCACCACTCAGACCGATCGTGGGCCCCTTCCTTCCCCTTCCCGCCCCCGCACCACCAATCTCAGGCAGAGTGGCAGCGGAACCCTCCTTCCCCCCCACTGATCACAGGCAGAGTGGCAGCAGACCCCCCTTCCCCCCACCGATCTCAAGCAGAGAGCCGTTGGACACTCGGCACTTAACTCCTCACTAACTGGAGCACCTGACTTTGATGGAGCATGCCTGTTTCGTGCTGATTCTGGATGGGTGAACGTGGTGGTAAAGGGCGAAGTGCCGGTAAAGTTGGGTGTGCAGCCCATTAAGTCAAGTTCAATGCATGCAAATGCATTTAAAATGGCCGTCACGCCCATTTCGGGCACGGTCCCGATCACGGCCATTTTCAGGCCTTGGTAAAGGGGGAACCGGCATGGAGGCGGGTGCGGATCGCACTACTCGCCTCACGCCCAACTTTACCAAGTTTTCACGCCTGAAAACGGGAGCAACACGATGGTAAAATTGGGTCCATTGTTTCTAAGGCCAGTGAGCATTAGTCAGTCTATGGAGGTGAAATAGGTAATAGTCTAGGTGATTAATTCAAGAGAGGATGTGGTCCTGTAAACAGGATGAAATGAGAACAGTGCCCTTGAAAAAGAGGCTGAAGCAGACAATGAAAGCCCTGAGCCAGGGAGAAAAATGCAGTGATTTGGCAGTGAGAGGCAGCAGGAGTGGCTCAATAAAAACCCTAATGGATTAAAATAAATTTTAATGTGGCCTCTCATGCCCCCCCAACTCATGCTTCTGTTCCCCTGCACCCTGAGATCCTGTCATCCTGCATCATGAACACTTGTCTCCCTCTCCCCCGACACCTGTCTACCACTCCTAGGTTCCTTTCCCCCTCCTTCTGCTGTCATTGTGCATTGGAAGCTGGTGGGCTGATGGAATAATTCTGCCAAGGTCAGTCTTCCATCACCAAAAATCCTTGGCACAAGGAAGAACTGCACCCTTGGCTTACCGCATGCAAGTTAATACCCGAGGATCTACAAAATACCGGTCCAGGTTGAAGCAATGGGTTTTAACCCCCACTGCTCATTTCCCATTGGGCGAGCCTCCACTTGCCCAGTAAGGGAGTTCGTACTCCATGAAGTCCAAGGGTAGATCTATTGACGATCCCCCGTGCCCTTCATGGCCATCATAATGTCCCTCCCCGCTTTGATCTATTTCTCTCCTATTATCCCCACGTGAGAAAGTTCTTTCCATCGCTTGGTGATCAGTCTGATGTCCGTCGATTTTGGGGCTGGGTCTGCTGGCGTGAACTGCATGGAGGACCTTCGTTTCCAAAGGGAGCGTCGCAGGGTGACTGATGCGGATTCCTCCTCGGGTTCCAGTTCAGCCAGGACACCAGCTTCCTCTGCTGAGTTTGTATCCTCATTTTCCGGAGGGGCTAACGCTGGGTTAGCTTTGCTTTGTGGGCGGACACTGGCGGTGGCCGCCTCCATGGCTGGTAGTGAGACCTCCTCAGGAGTGGAATCCCTACCCCTGAGATGGTCCAGGTGTTTCTTGATGATTTTGACCTGGACTTTAGCCTTGTAAGATACTGACCCTGTTTTCTGCATAATGATCTAAGGGACCATCTCTGAAGTTCCTTATGTGAATCAGATCACCTGTTGTAAATGTTCTTTCTGTCTTTGCAGAATTGTGATTGTTTTTCTGGATTTGGTGTTGGGACTCCACCCCTCCTGTCACGTTTGGGAACAGTAGACTCAGTCTGGCATGAAGCCTCTGTGCCATTATCAGTTCTGCTGGGACAATTCCTGTTGTGTGAGGCATAGTCCTATAGTCAAACAAAAATCATACCAATTTGGTCTCCATGGATGCTACTGATTGTTTCTTCATGCTGTTTTTTTAAGTTTACACTGCCCGTTCCACCAATCCATTTGGTGATGGGTGATAAGGTGCTGTCGGATGTGTCAGATTCTATTAGAGAGCATGAAGTTCAGGAAATCACTGCTAGTAAAGACCAATATCAGAAAGCAGGATTTCAGGTATTCCGTGTCTGCAGAAACACTGTCGTAATTTCTCAAACATAGCATGAGAGGTTGTGGAGCCCATGCGGTGTACCTCCTACCACTTGGAGTGTGCACCTATCATGATTAAAAACATGGAACCCATAAAAGGGCCCAGCAAAGTCCAAGTACATGTACCAATGGCCTGCTAGGCCACCTTCATGAATGTCGGGAGACTGAGGGACGGAGTTTTTGATTCTCTTGGCATAAGGCGCACCGTTTCATCAAGTCTGTGATGTCCATCATTATGAAGTGCTTCGAAAGGTTGGTCATGGCACAAATCAATTCCAGCCTCCCGGACTACTTGGATCCACTACAGTTTGCCTACCGCTGCAACAGGCCTACAGCAGACGCCATTTCCCTGGCTCTGCACTCAACCCTGGAACACCTAGGTAACAAGGACACCTATGTCAGACTCCTATTTATTGACTACAGCTCAGCCTTCAACACCATTATTCTCATGAAACTCATCTCCAAACTCCATGGCCTGGGCCTTTCTATCTCCCTCTGCGACTAGTCCTGAACTTCCTAACTCACAGATCACAATCAGTAAGGATAGGCAACAACACCTCCTCCACGATCATCCTCAACACCAGTGCCCCACAAGGCTGTGTTCTCAGTCCCCTACGATACTCTTTATACACCTATGACTGTGTGGCCAAATTCCCCTCCAATTTGATTTTCAAGTTTGCTGACGACCCCACTGTAGTGGGTCGGATTTCAAACAATGACGAGGCCGAGTACAGGAATGAGATAGAGAATCTGGTGAACTGGTGCAGCCACAATAATCTCTCTCTCAATGTCAACAAAACGAAGGAGATTGTCATCGACTTCAGGAAGCGTAAAGGAGAACATGCCCCTGTCTACATCAACGGGGACAAAGTAGAAAGGGTCGAGAGCTTCAAGTTTTTAGGTGTCCAGATCACCAACAACCTGTCCTGGCGCCCCCATGCTGACACTATAGTTAAGAAAGCCCACCAACCCCTCTACTTTCTCAGAAGACTAAGGAAATTTGGCATGTCAGCTACAACTCTCTCTAACCTTTACAGATGCGCCATAGAAAGCATTCTTTCTGGTTGTATCACAGCTTGGTATGGCTCCTGCTCTGCCCAAGACCACAAGGAACTACAAAAGGTCGTGAATGTAGCCCAATCCATCACGCAAACCAGCTTCCCATCCATTGACTCTGTCTACACTTCCCGCTGCCTCGGCAAAGCAGCCAGCATAATTAAGGACTCCATGTACCCCGGACATTCTCTCTTCCATCTTCTTCCTTCGGGAAAAAGATACAAAAGTCTGAGGTCACGTATCAACCAACTCAAGAACAGCTTCTTCCCTGCTTCTGTCAGACTTTTGAATGGACTTACCTTGCATTAAGCTGATCTTTCTCTACACCCTAGCAATGACTGTAACACTACATTCTGCACTTCTCTATGAACGGTATGTTATGTCTGTATAGCGCGCTAGAAATAATACTTTTCACTGTATGTTAATACATGTGACAATAATAAATCAAATCAAATCAAACCAAATCAAAATCTGCGTTGAGGTCAGGCCACCAGATGTAGCTTCTAGCCAACATTTTCATCTTTGATATTCCCAGGTGACCATTATGTAGTTCCATTAATATTGGACGCTGCCCTGGGCAAGGGACAACTACTCGAGACCCGCAGAGAATGATCCCATCCTCAACACTGACCTCGTCTTTCTTAGCCAGAATAGGTTTCATTTCTTCTGAGGTTTGTCCTTGGAATCCACTGTGAAGGATCATATCCCTTATTTTAGACAAGATTGGATTGGTAACTATTACAAAACATCTGTCATAGACGTATTGATGGAACTTTTTCACACCAAATATGATCTGAGAATACCTCCGCTTGGCATCCAGAAGCTTCTTGGATGCGTGTGCAGTAGACCTCTTCGTCTTGTCTTTCCAGCGATGTGAAAAGTACCACCACAACCCCATATGGAGAAGCATCGAATGTTAGAACAAATTCTTTCTTTGGGTTGTGATGAGCCAATAAGTTAGATGACAGTAACTGTCATTTTACTTTGTTGAAAGCCTCCACCTGTGACGCCTCCTAGGACTATCTTTGGTATTTTCATGTAGGGTATGCAAAGGGATCAGCATGGAAGCCAAATTTGAGATAAACTTTCTGTAATAATTTACTAATCCCAGGAAAGATTATAACTTTGTGGTGTTCCTTGGAGTTGATGCCTTCACCTTATCCTCCACTGAGTGTAAACCTTTGTCATCTACCCAATAGCTTAAGTAGGTCACTTCAATTGCTTAAAAGACACATTTTCCCTCTTCAAGCATACTCAGCCTCTTGAGAATATTTTCAAGACATCATCTAAGTTTTCCAGGTGCTCTTGTTCTGAAGCCCCCATGACCAGGATGTCATCCAAGTACACTACCATTCTGGGTAACCGTTGGAATGTGTTTTCCATAACTTGTGGTACACGTTGGACAAGAGAGTATACTCGTACAGTCCCTTGTACGTGTTGATCATCACATATTTTCGGGAAGACTAGTCCAATTCAAGCTGAAGATAGGTATGGCCCATGCCCAACTTGGAGAGCGTTTGGCCACCTGTTGAATTGCTGTACAGGTCTTCGATTCAGGTGATGGGGTATCTATCAAGTTTGGAAACCCGATTGACTGTTAGTTTATAATGCCCACAGCGATGGATTTATGAATTGGGATTACAACGCAGTTCATTCTGCAAATTGCATGGGCCTTGGAGAACTCCAGGGTATCTACCAATAACTTTGTACAGCCGCCCAGCCTGAAGATCTCCAACCAGTTCAGCTTGATTTGTTGGAGCCAATCTTTCCCCTCAAGGCTTGGTCCTTGGCCCCGTACAATAATGAGTCAGAGACGAGCTGATTGCTGATTGTAAGCTATTGGGGCCATTATGGTGCCTATTATTTGTAAAGGTTCCCTGTGTAGGTGGTTAATCTAGCCTTGGTTGCTACTTTGTCCTGGATGAGGTTCAGCTTCATGCCAAGTGGAGAGTATTCCATCATGACTTGTAGATGGTGGACAGGCTTTGGGGAGTCAGGTTGCGAGTTTTGTAGCCACAGTTTTTAAATGGTTAGCATAGTGACGTTTCTGGTCAATGGTAATCTCTCGACTGTTGATAGGGATTCAGTGATGGTAATGCTGCTAAACATCAAGAGGAGATTAATAGATTTTCTCTTGCTGGACATGATCATTGCTTAGCACTTGTGTGGCATGGATGTTATCTGCCACTTATCAGCCCAAGCCTGAACGTTAACCCGCTCTTGTAGTATATGGATACACATTGACTTATTATGTGAGGAGTTGCGAATGGGACTGAACACTATGCACTCATCAGTGAACATCCCCACTGACGCCACAGGATGGAAAGATGATCATTGATGAAGCAGGTAAAGACAGTTGGGCCTTGGGGAATTATCCTGAGGTACTTCTATAGTGATGTCCTGGAGCTGAGATGATTGACTCTGATAAATATAATTAGTATTGCTGAAAAGAAAACACATACTTTCAAAGCTATGCATCTTGCACTCATCAAGATAGCTTGCAAGAATTATGAACTGTAACAGGGGAACAACAATTTATATTGCATGAGGAGACATTAACTGATTCGTTGGTGGACAGAAAATTCTGGAAAATCTCAGCAGGTCCGATAGCATCTGTGGGAAGAGAATAGAGCCAACTTTTCGAGTCTCGATTACCCTTCGTCAGAACTCTGATGAAGGGTCATCTGGACTTGAAACATTGGCTCTATTCTCTCCCCACAGATGCTGTCAGACCTGCTGAGATCTTCCAGCATTTTCTGTTTTTGTTTCAGATTCCAGCATCCGCAGTATTTTGCTTTTAAGTTGGCAAGTGGACCATGATTGGTGAAGGTGTTGCCATGGAGAATGCAGCATGGAACAGTGAATTGCCCAGCTTTGTTCAAATTCAAACCAGGCGGGTTGACTCTGATTGGTCAATGCATTGCCCTGTATAGACATCTGTTGAGATAGCAGTTCTGAAATCTGTTTGTTGACTTGAGGAGTTTTGTTGGCCCTTCACTGCAATCCAGTAGCTAATTGTTTTAAAAGTGCTTGACTTTATTTGCACTGGTGGTTTGAAGAGTTGTTTGTTTCGTGAAGGAGTTTTACAGGCTTTTCAACAGTTTTCAATTGATAGAATAGGATTAGTGAATTCTGTCTATAAAATGCATAATGGATTGAGGGTGAGGTGTTGGGTGAAGGTGTGAAGATGGGGGTGTTTAAAAAGATCAGAGGTTCAACTGAATATAGATGAGATGCTGATTGCATCAGGAGCACTGGGCCAAGGAGTTTTGATAATGGAGGTGGGCCCCTTAACCTGTCTGCTCTGGACTCTGCCTGCCTACATTTAAAGTTTATTTATTAGTCACAAATAAGGCTTACATTAACACTGCAATGAAGTTAGTGTGAAATTCCCCTAGTCGCCACAGTCTGGCGCCTGTTCGGGTCAATGCACCTAACCAGCACGTCTTTCAGAATGTGGAAGGAAACCGGAGCACCTGGAGGAAATCCACGCAGACATGGGTAGAACGTGCAAACTCCGCACAGACAGTGACCCAAGCCGGGAATCGAACCTGGTTCCCTGGCGCTGTGAAGCAACAGTGCTAACCACTGTGCTACCGTGCCACCCACATCCAGCTCAGCTCAAGGCCTGGACCCCGTAAAATGCCACCTGCTGGCGGTCTCGAGATCAAGGTGGGATTGCAAGTAGTTGTATCACACTTGTTAATATCTAATCTGCTGGGACTGTTCTAGAATCTAAGAAATTTTGAAAAATTATAACTAGCATACCCACTTTCTGCAGCTACGTCTTTTAGAACCCTAGGATATAGGCCATCAAGTATTGAGAATTTATCAGCTTTTAGTCCTTTAAGTTTCTCTAATAGTTTTCTTCTGCTGATATTAATTACCTTAAGTTTCTCACTTTTATGAGCCCCTTGGTTATCCTCGACTTCTGATCTGTAATATGTGTCTTTGTTTGTGAAGGCAGACACAGAGTCAGATTTTCATGTTGGAGGTAGAAACTGGGAGAAGGGACTAATCGCACCCCTCCTCAATCTCGCCCCCCCGCACCCCCTTCACCATTGTTGAGCAAGCGTATCAGGTCATTAGACTTGTAGCACTGCTGCCAGATCCTCAGGTCCATACTGCAGTAGTTGACTTTCAAGGCTACCTGTTCCCATTCCCCGAGAGTGGTCCTTGAGGATTTCCTTACTCCTTGTGAAGTCTGGTTTCTCTTCTCCAGCTTGTCTGCATTATTAATGCTTGTTTCCATCACAACCATCATACTGGACCCTTAAGTGCCCCTTTTGAAGAATCTCCATCATGCCAATCTTTTCTCCACCCTCACTTTAAGAGACAGCCTGCTTTTAAGAAAAAGCAGGTCATTTGTAGCACTTGATCAAGAAACAATGTTGCCAGCACCACCTAATGTGTGCAGGCCATGCTAGCTGCATTGAGAAAAGGGGCTAGTGCTTGAGGTGCAGATTCCTGCACAGAAATCTTTCAGATGAGGTGGGTAGACCAATTTTGTTTCTCATGGCCTCGATCTGAGTGGATGCAGACATGTTGCAAATTACGGCCTCTACACCCAAAAATTGAGGCGATTTGAATTTTATTCAAGAATTTTTACAATTGTGAAAAAGCATTTGTTCAAACAAACAGACTTATTACTTTCTCATCAACTCTTTCAATTCATCCTCTCTCCTGGGATGCATGTTTCCTGAGTCTATTTATATTGTCTTTATCAGTAGCTTTGTCTAATAACTTACTCCATAAAGCTCAGGTAATTAGATGTAAAAATAAAACTACTTCAATTAATTTCTTCAGATTTTTTTCTATTATTGTTTTAACACTGTCCCAGAACCTTTCACTATAGTACACAACTTCTCTAAACAATACTTGTTAATTTTTTCTATAAATCTAGCAAATTCAAATATATTATTTACAAGAAAATTTGCAAAGAAAAGAAGCCCAGCTTCTTTGTGATTTAACATCCTGAAACCCAGAAACATTGAAAGTCATAAGCAATATCTATGATAACCCTAAGTATTGTAGTTGTCCATATTTTTCAGAAAGAAATATTGGAAAATAACAGAATTACTCAAAGAAGAACTCACAGTTTTTGGTGCCTTTTGTTACTGTACAATGTTATATGTGATGGAGTTTAATAATCATTGGCTTAGTTACCCTTTTTATTTCACAAGTTTCCATTTTTTACCACTCTGTTAACCTCAAACTGGAAGATGCAATGTGCATTTCAATAGTTCAAGTGAATGTCCTCACCTGAAAATGATGACATATGACCATGACTGCTCCAGATGCCATTGAGTAACTTACCACTTGACTGATGTTAAATACATTTTGTAAGTTTAAAATTACCTTAAAATTATTTTTCCCTTGTCAGTCTTTGTTTTTCTTTATGTTACGTTCCTAGTTGAGTTAGTGTTCAATTTTAATATGCTTTATATCAAAGTTCAATACAAACAGATCACTCCCATTCTAAAGGGCTGTCATATTTAATTGTCTTTCTTCATTAGAAGATGGGCTGGTTATTTTTTGCTTGACTGATTTGCATACTGTAATTAAAATTCACTATTCTATTATTATCCAGTGTGTCATTACATGCAGCAGAAGTCATAAATTACCACTGTAAAAATCAGCTGAACATGGACATAGCAGGAAGTCTAGCTGACAACTCCTGCTCTGAATATGTAATATAAAGGAAATGGCTTTCTCACTAATTTATCCTCTTGTGCAGTGTGAGATGTGATAGAAGCATAGATTCATGCATTAAGTTGGTTTATATGCATTTTCTCTTTCGATCTGCTAATAAGATACTCAGAATTAACCGTTTGTCTCCTTTATGTCAAAATATAGGGAGCATGGGTAACCTTCATTTCACTATAGCTTGTAACAATTGCCATCTGTCGGATCAATACTTAGGTTATTCCCCCAAAAACTAATGAATGTTTTCTAGTATAAACTACAGTGGTGAAGATAAAATCTTATACTTAGATTCATTCCTGAAAAATCTAATGTTGAGTACAAAGATCTACGCAATAATGAACACTTGTGTTGGTTCTGATACCACCATTCCCAAACCAATGATCAGATAGAAATAACCAATTAATGATGGGTCATTGGGAGAGCCTTCAGAGACTAATATATTGATATTCCTCAAGTGAATAGTCTTTTAAACATATGAGAAGTATAGCAATGTGACTTTAACAATGTAAATCAATGCAAAAATCAATGGGACAGATCTAAAAATTGCCTATCACTTAGCTCACTAGATCACTAAAGAGTGCAAAAAATAAATTGCTGGACCAATTTGTAAATTGAATAACAACAAGACCGTCACACAAATTTCAAAGTTCAATTATACATCTACTATCAGTCAGTTTGTCTGTCTCTCTGTCTATGTCTCTTCATTATAGGACTTGCCCATGATAAGTCAAAGGGTTGGGTCTGTGGTTGGATGGAGGCAGATTTGGTGAAGTGAGGAGTAGTGCACACAGCTTTTTCAGTTTTTTTTGAAGTATTGAAAATTTCTTGGTGCAAAAAAACCTGGAATTCTTTTCCTCATTGCTAATGCCAGTTTTTGGCTGGAAATGTAGTGGGTTTTGTGCCCTATCCACTTCTTGCCAATTGCTGCTTCTTCTGTGATTTTCCACAAGAAGTGATTGTGAGATATTGAGTTTGAGCTTGTAAGTATGGACAGGCTTGTAGCAAAATGTAAAGGAGAAGATAATAAAGCGACGTTAAACTCCATGGGTGGGATTTTCCAGCCGCGCTCGCCCTGAAACCGGAAAATCCCACCCGAGGTCATTTCCATGGTCTGCCCCTCGCCCGCTACAATTCCTGAGGCAGGCGGGACGGTAAAATTCGCCCCCATATCTTCCATCATCACACTTTCAAATGTTGTATTAATAAGCCAGTGACAAATTATAATTAAAGAGGTAGACACTAGGCCATTGAATTGAAAATAGAATTAACTACATTTCTCATGGAAAAATAATTAATTTTGACTGAACTAGTCTGTTCATAACCTTGATATTCTATTCGACACACTGAGTTGAACTTCTGATTGTGATAAATAATCAAATCTGAAGAAGAGTCACATGGACTCGAATGTTAACCATTTCTCTCTGTACAGGTTTTGCCAGCATTTTCTGATTTTATTTTGGATTCCAGCATCTGCAATAATTTGCTTTCATTCTGATTGTGATACTTGTCACTATTTCAAAGACTACCTACTTGTACCTCTGGAACATCAGCCACTTCTGCTCTTACTTCAGCTTATCTGACATGGAAACCCTTATCCATGCCTATGTTGGCCGAGGCTCAGTGGCAGCAGTATTGCTTCAGTCAGAAGGTTGTGAGGTCAAGTCCCACTCCAGAGATGTGACAAACAAATCTATGTTCACATTAATGGCAGTACTGAGTGAGTGCTGCACTGTCAGAAGTGCAACCTTTCAGATGAGGTGTTAAACTGAGACCCTATCTGCTTGTAGGTGGAAGTAAAAGATTCTATTGCATAATTCAATGGAAAACAGGATAATTCCAATTCAATGCCCCTTCTTTCCTAAACTATTTAATTTTTCTTCCAGTCTCTCATGTTTCATTCTTAATATGCTAGCTCATCCTGTCATCCATTTCCTGTCCCACACAATCCTGTTTACTATTTGCATACAATTTCCATTGATGTATTGAACGTATATTTCTCATTCCTTTTATTCTTGCTGAAATATTTCATATTCAATACCTTTTGGTTTTTATTTGAAGATTGTACTTAATATAATTTGTTACTTAGTGAATTGTCTGATTTGTATTTTGTGCATCATAGCTCGTTATATAGGATGCAGTGTTTAAACCTTAATCATACTATGAAAGTTATAACCACTCAAAATTTCTCAGTGAATAAATACACTATCCACTGTGCTACTGAGCCATAGGATTCCGAATTCTCACCTGTGCTAGATTAGCTAATCTCTATTATAGTGGTGAGGGGCTAGCACTGATTTTGATGTCCCTGAAGTAGGAAAGGGAAAATTTAGCATGGTTCCCGTTTCTGATTCAACAGTATGCACATGCGCAGTTAAATAGCCTGCCAATACTCGCTGTGTAGAATCAAATGAGGAATGGCTACTTGGGGGAAGATACTGGAAGGCTATCACTGCCAGTCAAACTGTACCAGTATATCATACCATTTTCAGGACAGAAAGAAAAGAGATCAACTAAAGATAGAGGCAAAACAGTACATGCACATAATTCATAACATTTGAATACTTACAATATTTTACTCCCAACTTGTATTCACAGCCACCCTCTTGAAGTTGCCATCTCATGCGGTCTTACTAGTCCCATCATATTGATTGCAGTATGTCTATCCTTGATCATGTCCTTGTATCACACTCTATCCACATCCGCCTTCCGTTCCCCAACCCTACCTCCTTCTATCTCCATTATCCCCACTGGAAAATGTTATCACCCAATTCACTTACAACTTACTTTCATAATTCCAACTGTCTAGTCTTTTGGCCATTAATTCACCACAAGATTTCAACAGCTACTGATTTGCCCAACCACTCCCGTCTTTGATGCCCTGGCCCTGGTTATAAAAGTGATCACTTTTGTTCACCTTGACTGTTTCCCCTGATATGCTCCTCATCTCCACTCCATTAGGTTCAAAGGATGCAGACTTGAAAGTATATTGCAAACAATTGGTTTAGTCATCCACTGCCAGATTTGGCTTGAACACAAAAGCATCATTGGATCCTGCTCTCATTTGCTTAAAGTGCTCACTGGATCCACTCAGTAGATCATCCTGAAATACAAAGGTAACACCCCACTCCACCCCCACCGGCTTTTTGTCTCTGAATCATAGAACCCCTACTTGATGGGCCAATGGCCTCTTTCTGCACTGACTCTCTGAAAAAACATCTCACACAGGCCCTCCCCTCCGTCCTATCCCTATAAACCCCTCGCATTTACCATGGCTAATCCACCTAGCTTACACATCTTTGGACTGCTGCAAATAATCATGTTTAACCCATCTCCCCTGTCTTCTCCACCCTGAACCTCCAAAAATAAGTTCAAGGGCTCATGGACTTCTTTGTCATTAAGATCTATAACACCAATCAGCTGCCTTTGTCACATCCCTCTCTCGCAAAAGGCAACTGGCCTAAACATCTTCCAAGTTCCTCTAAGCTGCTGACTACCCACCTTCCCTATTTGATCCCCATGTTAGCTGATAATTTTATCAGCAGTCTCTATTGTAAGGCGTTGGGAGCCAGAATGGTGGGTGGGGAGCTGGCTGACATTGATACCTGAGGGATAAACTCTGGCATACTTTCAAAAGTTTTCTCAAAGTGTTAAAAGTGTTTACGTATTTAAACATTTATAACAGTTTTTAAAAGTGCCTCAAGTGTTTTGAAATATTTAAAGTCATTAAAATCATGTTAGTCATTGTTTATTTATCTATATTGCAGGACTTCCTATCTCGCCCAAATCTTGTTGATGACTTAAAAAGATTTACTAGAAGGCATGGTTATGATATTCTTGTCTTGATGACTTTCTTTCCAAATAATGGTGCTGAAGCAACTCGGCAAGTTGCCATCTATACTGACAATGATGAGCTATGCAACAGAGTAAGTTATTTAAAGTATATTTGCTTGATCAATTTTGTATTTCATGATATCTATTTTAAAACTGAAGCTATTATACTTTTTGTGGAGAGATGGGTGTTGCTTATGGGTTAATTATTTTAAGTACATAGAGGAATGGAGTCATTCTGCACTCTGGCATTCAATATTATCATCAATAACACTAAGACCGGATTTAGTACTGACAGTCACAGTTCTTTAAAGCTCTTTTTGCTAAGCCCAATGTGCTTTGCAGTCTGAAGGTGCTTTTACATTGGTGTTTATGCAAGGGAAATCATGCTTGAAAATTGTTGAAGGTGTAATAAACGTGATGGATAAAGCAGAACCAGCAGATGTAGTGTATTTTTATTTTCAAAAGCTATCCAATAAGTTTACTACAGAAGGTAAGAGTTCATGTTGTTGGGGGTGATATATTAGCATGGATTTTGCATTATCTAACTAATAGAAAACAGAGGCCGAAATTTTCCTTCCCTTCCAGGATCTTCCGGTCCTACCGATGGTGACCCCTGTGGCGCATTCTTCAGCAGTGGGTGTGGGGCACACAAATCACTGTAGACATCGGTGGGACTGGAAGATCCGCTGCTGGCCAATGGTGGGCCACTCCGCCACTGGAAAATATGTCATGGGGGACGGGCGTGGTGGTGGAGTGATAAATGGGTCATTTTTAAGTTGAAATGCAATGAATGGAGTGTCTCAGGGATCAGTGCAGGGGCCTTAACTATTTACGATCTCTATTAATGACTTGAATTAAGAAGGAGAATGTACTGTAGCTAAGTTTCATTGTGACACAAAGATAGAAAGGAAAACAAATTGTGAGGAGAGCATGAGGGACTTCAAAGGGATAGAGATAGCTTAAGTGAGTGGCAAAAAATTAGAGATGGCGTATGTGGGAAAATGTGCAATTGTCCACTTTGTGGGAACAGTAGATAAGCAAAATACTATTTAAATATAGAGGGCCTGCAGAATGTTGTGGTGCAGAGGGACCTGAGTGGCCTTGTACATGAATCACAAAATGTTAGCATAGAGGTAAAGCTAGTAATTAGGAAGGCAAATGGAATGTTGACCTTTATTTCAAAGAGGATAGTGTACAAAAGTAGTTAAGTCTGCTTCAACTGTACAAGTGTACAGGGTGGGTCAGACCACACTTAAAATACTATTTTTAAGTGATCCAATTTTGTAACCCACAAATTAATTGCAATGGACTAAACTCACCAGTAATTTATAAATGATAAAATAAATTGTTTCAGTTCAAATAAGACTTTAACCATAAGCAAGACAGGACTTTCGGGTAGTAAATTAAATTAAGTTTAATAAAAGTATAATTTTATCAGCTCAAGACAGACTTTTGCAACTGCAACTAGGTTATCAGTCTGTAGACCACTCACAAACCCCTTCTTTAACATTGCTTCTTTCTGTGGCCAGCAGGGAAGCTCTTTCGGAACCTTTGCTTTTAAACCCTAAATGAGATTACCTCACTTTAAATTAGGCTCATGATAAATTGATAATTGATCAATTTTATTGTTTAAGTTAATTTGATTAGCTTTCAATTACTATAGTCATCTGCGTGCATTATCCCAGGCAAGAAGAAAGGAACTGTTAAACAGCATCCTTCAATTTGATTTTGAACAATTCACTGTCATACAATTGCAGCTGCTATTTCAGTTATTTCAGTTCTCTGTAAAGTCACATGATCTTTGAGGCTAATCAGGGTAGGAGGATCCATTGCTTCTACATTTTATCTGATGGTACATTTCTTTTACAGACACACAGAACGGGATTTTCCGGCCACACTTGCCCCAAAACTGGAAAATCCCACCCGAGGTCAATGGACCTTTACATGGTCCGCCTCCCACCCGCTACGATTCCCGTGATAGGTGGGATGGGAAAATTCGCCCCCCCCACCCCCCAAGCTTATGGCTAATTAGTGACTTTAAAACAAGCTTATAGAGTTTTGAATATAACCCAGTCTTTTTAATATAACTACTGAATCTTTGCTCATTCAGATATAATTCACTTGAGGCTCACTAGTTATTCAATCATCTTTTTCTGACTGGTGACTAATTAAGATGGTAATTTTGAATACAGTATTTGATTAAATGCAAGTTACAGAATACAAAGTGGCTTCTTTACCCTAATATTATTCTCAAAATGGCTTCCTTGACCTTGTTGGTTTGATAAATTAAATATTCATAATATTCACAAACTAATATGAAAATTGCCTCAAATGGTAACGGTAATTTAAATTTTATTGCCTCGACCTACTTGCATTGTGTACAGGTTTATTCTCCCTACTTAAAGGAAGATATACTTGCATTGGATGCAGTTCAGAGAAGGTTCACTAAGTTGATTCCTTGGTTGAAGGGGCTTCCTTACAAGGAAAGATTGAGCAGGTGGCTCAGTAGCACAGGTTTTATTTATATATGACTGTATTGGTAGGAGTGGCCACAGTCGTCACTGAAGACACGCTCTGTTATGTGTGGTGGCTCCATCAACATGGTAAATGAGATAAATTCAGAACAGATAATACCAAATACAAAGGAAATTGATTATGGTTATTGGAGGCCAATCATCTCAGACCTGGGACATCAATGCAAGAGTTTCTCAGGCTGGTGTCTCAATCCCAACCATCTTCAGCTGCCTCACTAATGACCTTTCCTCTATCATAAGGTCAGAAATGGGGATGTTTGCTGACAATTGCACAATGTTCAGTTTCATGTACTTGCATGCTGCAAGACCTGAACAACATTCAGACTTGGACTGACAATTGACTAATAACATAATGTCACAGAAATGCCAGGCAATAATCAGCTGCAACAAGAGCAAATGTTACTAATTCACCTTGAAATTAGTGGCATTGCCATGACTGA